>NC_135213.1:18458710-18736210 GCF_052324685.1 Brachyhypopomus gauderio
ACATCCTAATAACCTGGAGGTACAAAAAATAATCACTGATAAACTACTATAATTGCAACCACTGAAGTGAAACTGAAGATGCAAAAGTAACTACTAAACATGTAACTAGTGTACAGTACAAACAATCACCGGACACCTGTCCAACTGCTCATTAACACAAATCAGCCAATTACATGGCAGCAATTCAATGCGTTTAGGCATGTCCACATGGCCAAGACGATCTGCTGCAGTTCCAACCAAGCATCGGAATGGGGAAGAAAGGTGATTTAAGTGACTTTGAACGTGGCATGGTTGATGGTGCCAGACGGGCTGGTGTGAGTATTTCAGAAACTGCTGATCTACTGGGATTTTCACACACAACCATCTCTATGGCTTACAGAGAATGGTCTGAAAAAGAGAGAATATCCAGTGAGCAGCAGTTCTGTGAATGCCTTGTTGATGCCAGAGGTCAGAGAATGGACAGACTGGGTCGAGATAGAATGGCAACAGTAACTCAAATAAGCAGTTAATACAAACCAAGACATGCAGAAGAGCACAACACACAACACGTCACACCTTGAGGTGGATGGTCTACAGCAGCAGAAGACCACACCAGGTGTTGCTCCTCTCAACTAAGAACAGGAACCTGAGGCTATAATTCACACAGGATCACCAAAATTGGACAATCGAAGATTGGAAAAACATTGCCTGGTCTGATGAGTCTCGATTTCTGCTGCGACATTCGGACATTCAACTCTACAACTCTGCTTCTTATCAATGGTTCAGGCTGCTGGTGGTGGTGCAATGGTGTGGGAGATATTTTCCTGGCACACTTTGTGCTCATTAGTACCAATTGAGCATTGTGTCAACGTCAGAGCCTACCTGAATATTGTTGCTGACCATGTCAATCCCTTTATGACCACAGTGTACCCATCTTCTGATGGCTACATCCAGCAGGATAACATGCCATGTCATAAAGTATGAATCACCTTAGACTGGGTTCTTGAACACAACAACGAGTTCACTGTACTCGAATGGCCTCCACAGTCACCAGATCTCAATCCAATAAAGCATCATGGATGTGCAGTCGAAAAATCTGCACCAACTGCATGATGCTATCATGTCAATATGGACCAGACTCTCTGAGGAATGTTTCCAGTACCTTGTTGAATCTATGCCACGAAGGATTAAGGCAGTTCTCAAGGCAAAAGGGGGTCCAACCCGGTACTAGCAATGTGTACCTAATAAAGTGGCATGTGAGTGTATATCAGTACATACAGGTGATGTGGTAAAGGGGTTTTACAGGTTAGCCACTTGTTCCCCTCAAGCACAGGTGTTTCTGTCAGTCGAACACTCTCAACAAACACTTTCGAAACAGTACATTTGCTCTTGGGTGAATGTTTGTTGCTATAAGGCTGACAGTTTAGTCTGAAGACGAGATTAAAAATTAGCAAAAGACTGTGTGTGTGTTTGTGTGTGTGCGTGTGTATGGGGATAGCAGGATTTAGTCCATAACTGTTGCATTCAGAACACTGTTCTGCCACATAAGGCCTGTCTCTATGACAACAGTTCTTAGCTCTGTCATCGTCCCCCAAGGAATGTCTAGTAATACATACAACCAGTACCATCAAAGATGCTGTCCAGCTCTTTACCCATGGATCACACTGTGAAACCTGGTGTCCATGCACCTCTATACCAGACCCTGTTCATATCAAATGTGAAAATAAGTTCGGTCTCCTCTATCACTGCGGGAAATACAATATGCATAGCCACAAACCTACAACTCTGAGAGTGCTGTAACCTGTTTGGATGTGTAATGCATCCTAATAATCGGGTCTTATGAACGGCTATGTAGGAAGTAATTAATTTCAGTTACCCAGACAACTGGATGGTGTAGTTGTCATCTCTTGGTGGAGGTTAAATGATGCTAGATGGGTCGGGGTGGGGGTATGTGTTGGGGGTTCAGAGACACTGGTCTTTGTCTGCAGAGGGAAGCTCTCCTTCTGAAGGGAGTTTGAGTTGCAGAAGGAGAGACGGGAAAGACAAAATGGGGGTCAGGTTTCAGCAACATTCATTTGTCTTGAAAGAAGTTACTTCATAAAATCAGTTTAATAAAGCATTTTAACATAGTCAGCAGATGAGGCAGCTAGTTGCTAGTCACTGTCACGTACAGTAAAGCTACAGGCTAATATTAGTGTTCTCGTCTGGCTCGATTCACTGGCCACAGAGCTAAAATTAGCAACGAACTGTTTGACGCTAGCTTCATTAACCCCATATCTCCACTACACCCAGGATTCAGGCAGCTGGGAGGCGCTGATGGATCCGACTGAAACACTCACAGTATGTATCAATCTTCCCTCCATGACCTTTAAGTCAGGTGTGTGTGTGTGTGTGTGTTTGGCGGGGGGGGGGGGGGGGGGTGGTATGTCAGTACATCCTTTGTCATGGTGACCTACAACTGAAGCTGCTCTTCTGAGATACTATAATTTCAAAAATAATCAGCCATGAATAGGTTTTCTTATCCTGAAACCTAGCAGTTCTCAGATTCTACTGAATGCGATTTCTGTGCTACATTAGAAATGCATTGTGTAGGTTATCTACCCCAGTGATCAATACTTGAAGTTGTATGCCATTGTCCATAGGATGCTGTTCTGTGTGAATGTGTAGCACTGATACCCCATTCCTGTTCTCTGTAAGACCTTGTACACTTACTTTTAAATGACTCTTCACTGTGCCCTGTGCTGTCTGACACCAGCTGGGACAAGTGCTGACAGGTGGCACAGCAGGAGCGTGAGAGGGTGAGGGTGTGTGAAGATGACTCATCTAGCATTTAGTGCTGAAGTTCAAGGGCTGGCACTGGGTGTAGGAGAATGCCCCAGGGGCGCCGGGTGCAGGAGAATACCCCAGGGACACAAGGTGTATGAGAATGCCCCAGGGGCACCAGATGTAGGAGAATGCCCCAGGGGCGCCAGGTGTAGGAGAATGCCCCAGGGGCGCCAGGTGTAGGAGAATGCTCCAGGGGTACCAGGTGTAGGAGAATACCCCAGGTGCGCCGGGTGTAGGAGAACGCCCCAGGGGCGCCAGGTGTAGGAGAATGCCCCAGGGGCACCAGGTATAGGAGAATTCCCCAGGGGCGCCGGGTAAGAGGCACTGGGTCAGAGACCACCTTTGTATGACCATTACATTACAGTCATGTGAAAAGCAAAGTAGACCCTCTTTGAATTAACAGAGGGTCACCTGGTCCCATCAGGTCTTATTATGTAAACACAATCTCATATGAGCAACACCCCATGACAAATTGTACTGTGTCAACAAAAACTAGGCCAAAATGCAGAAGTGTGTGACAAATTAAGTGCACCCTTACTGTCTCCATAGGGATTATGAGTGGGAGTAGCAGGGTGTTGCTAAACAAATGCCCTCGATTACTTGAGCATCAGCATGACCACTTCTACTAGAGCAGATGTTTGGTCAGTTTGCTGGTTTGTGGCATTCAAGAGTTTGTTAACACCATGCTAAGGAGGAAAGACATCAGTTATGGTCTTAGAGAAGCTGATGCTTCATGGTAGTAATGGCATTTCCAAACAAATGAAAGTATCATTGTACAGTGCAAAGGTTTCTTCACAAGTGTTCCCAGGAGAGCATGTCCTAGCATGCGGTGCACAGGGAAACCCATGAACTACATCTTAGACTCTACAGGTTCATGACAGCACAATTACAAAAAGTCTGAACACGTATGGCGTGTTTGGAAGGGTTGCCAGGAGAAGGCTTCTTTCGAAGAAGAACATGGCAGCATGGCTTAAGTTTGCAAAGTGAATTCACCACAGTGCTACAGGAACTGTGACCTTTGGACAGACGGGACCAAAGAGGAAATGTTTGTCCAGAGTTTCCAGTGGCATTTTTCTCGAAAACCAAACAGAGCATATCGGCACAAACACCTCATACCAGCTGATGGTGAAAGACTGATGATTTGGGATGGTCAGCCACAGGAACCAGGAACCCTGCAGTCACTGACTCCACCATAAACTCCTCTGTATACCAAAGTTTTCTAGATTCAAACTTGAATTTGCCTGTCAGCTCAAGCTCAAAATTGAATCATCCAGCAGAAAAATGACAGCAACAGAACGTCTGAAAAAGACAATCAAGGCTGCAACGGCCCAGTTGAAGTCCAGACTTCAACCCAACTAACACTGTGGTGGGACCTTGAGAGAGCTGTGCATAAACGAATGCCCACTAACCTAATTGAACTGAAGCGACACTGTAGAGAAATCCTCCAGAACTATGTGAGAGACTTCATAACGAAAATTATTATTTCAAGTTATTGCTGCTAAAGGTGTTTTGCAAGCTGTGGATTCATTTAGTCTTACTTTTGCTGAATAAATAAAACGGTGAAATCTGTGTGGTGGTGTTCATTGAGGTTTTTTCTTGATTGATTTTTAGTCATACGCGACATATCAGAATGAGTCAGACGCTTGCAGACAAAGGGTAAGGGTTTAATCACGGTCAAACAGAAGAAAGGTCAAAACCAGACAAGATGACAAAACACTGAGGAAAATTGTAGTGAAAAAAAGAGTCCAGGTCAAAAACTGTATGAATCCATAAACAAGCATAAAAGAATCAGAAGGGCAATTCAAAGGCACAAAACATATACAGAAAACCAGGTCACCAGAATGTAGAGTGCAGTCTAGACAACGCTCAGTATGCTTCCTGAGGTTTGACCATACTTCACAAAGAATAAATAGAGAACATGCCAATGAGCCACAGGTGAAGTTAGCAATGAGGGGAGGAGAATCTGGTAAGTCTGACTGAGGGATTCTGGGAGTTGGAGTTCCTAGGGTCAGGCTACATGACATTTATGCCCCGATACGTAAAACCAAAGATTCAAATTGAGGTTTAAAAATCCATCCTCTGTTATGGTGAGATTACAAACTAAACCATTTCTCTGACTAATCAGAGAGGAAGGAATCACCCATATAAAATGAAACTAGTGTTCAGAATGTCTCATTTCTCCCATTCCTTCCTGAACTTTCATCAAAACATCCGGCTGGATAAATGCTAACACAAGCCAAGCAATATATAGGTTTATATTGGGTTTATATATATATATATATATATATATATATATATATATATATATATATAAATATGAGAGAGAGAGGGGGGGGGTGGATGGATGGATGGATGGACGGGTGGATTTTATAAAACATTTATTCTTCATAAAACCACTTTATGAAAGTCATATTAATTAATTTGCTTTATAAGACATTGCGCTTCTAGTTATTACTACTACTAATGAATAATTATGCTGGCTTATTGGAGGCATAAATAAACATTATGTATTATAATGTATAGTAGAAAAAAATATATGTCTATAAATAAAGATATGCCCATAAATAAAAAATAAGATTTCCTTTGCTTCACCATACTAAATGTGATCAGCCCGTGTATCAGGACAAGAACACAGAAGTGAGGTACCATCACATATGTCACAGAGTGCCTTTATATTGCTCTGTTTTACAGCACTACTGTTTGGAGTTATTGTGTGTGAGTGAGTGAGTGAGTGAGTGAGTGAGTGAGTGAGTGAGTGTGTGTGTGTGTGTGTGTGTGTGTGTGTGTGTGTGTGTGTGTGTGTGTGTGTGTGTGTGTGTGTGAAGAGGGGAGTGAGCTCTGTGTGTGGTGTCTATAGAGACTGGTCTACAGGGGAAGATGGTGACTGAGCTAAACTGTAACTACATTGCCTGTCTAGTTAAGTACTTGAAATCTCAACCATGTTCCCAGTCAAGATTTAATTACAACCAATTAATATTATAACTGTTATATTAAAATGGTCTTATATTTGTGGGAGTGTGGCAGGTGTCTTGACTGTAAAGAAGTGGCCCTACAGTGCATTTACCCCCCCCTAGCTGTGAACTGAGGAATAGCCTTGAGTTGTGCTTTCTCAATGCTACTAAAATCCACAAAGAGCAGTGTGTACATAATTCTACATCAGTCCGCAGTCTATAAGACAAAAGTGACTTGCCTATTACCCAATAAACACACATTCCTCTGCTTACAAAGGAGCTCTCTTCAGGGAAAAATGTTGCAGTATTATGTATAGAGTATATTAAAACACTATTAATAAGAACATTCAGATATTTCTTGTGTAAGTTAATTAGGTTTATTACATGAAATAAATCGGTGTGTGTGTGTGTGTGTGTGTGTGTGTGTGTTGCTGTATTTTCTGTTCATTTGGTAATGCTTTATCGTTCAGGAACTTTAAAGCCCATACTCCAATAGTCCTCATGCAGCCAAATGCATTATTACTAATCCAATAAATATTGTTTCAGTATTGTCCATATCCCATGACAATACAAGGAATCACAGCCTCAGCTCTATTTTTAGCTATGGGAGTTATTCTGAGTATTGCTCATTCAGCCTGGTTCTGCATGCTCAGTGTACTCCGCTACCATGTAGAGGAAACTTAATGATCTCACATTGTTCTCTCTCTCTCTCTCTCTCTCTCTCTCTCTCTCTCTCTCTCTCTCTCTCTCTCTCTCTCTCTCTCTCTCTCTCTCTCTCTCTCTCTCTCTCTTAGACAGTGGCTGGAGACTGTGAAGGACTTGGACTTGAAGATCTAAAAATAAAGATGCACAGTCAGACATCTCTGCGTCTGAGAGAAGAAAAACTAGGGAACAGAGAGCAACACATCTGTCTCTAGGTGCCTCCTGCGATGGAGTGAAGAGATGTCTCACTCTGGAAAAGTACTTCATCTCTATGTGGAGGTGCGATCTGCCCCAGAGCATGATGGGAAGTGTAGTTCTGGCGATACGGTGGACAAAGAAGATGGGCCTGTCGAGGCTTTAAGCAAACTGGCACAGGCAGCTGCGTCAGATCTCAGCTCATCACCTAGTCCCATGCACAACTGCCCCGCCTCCACTCCTATGCCCAAAACTTCCGTCAGCTTCCAGCTACAGACTGCACACTGCCCCCTCCAGTCCCCACAAAAGGAGCTCATATGTGGCCTTCCTCCAGAGGAGCTGGATCACCACGTGTGTGCCGCTCTGAGTCACAGCATGGCCAGCAAGTGTGCGAAACACTTTCAGCCTTCCTCACCTTCAGTGCTCACGTCCGGCCCAGGGACCCCCTGCCGAGGATGTCGGCAGCCCCGGGGCTGCTCCTTACCCTCAGAGCTCGGTCACACATCTGTAGTCACGTTCAGCTACATCGAGAAGGCAAATATCAAGAAAGTAGAGAGCCCTCACCACCCTATGGGCATTCTGAGAGAGGACGGCGACCAGCCACGTAAGAGGTTCAGCGATCTGACATTGTCTGGGTCCCCAAGCTTGGGCAGCAATAACAGTCCATTCCACCAGCAGGCGGGCTCGCCCGCTCTCAACCCGGCCACTGTGGAGTCCGTGGGCCGAGCCGCCACCCAGAGGGCCCTGGAAGACTTTGGCTCTCCCCAGCTACGGTCTAAATTCGTCCACAGGTCAGACCAGAATTCCGGGGGAAGACAAAACCAGCGATGTCAGTCCTGGGCAGGTCCACAAGGCCAAGATACAGACAGATCAGGGGTAACATCCATCTTGCCCGGGAGCCCAGCTTCAGAACGCCTCTCCTCCCTCAAAGGTCACTCCGATATCGCCTCCCAGCAAAATTCCAGTCCTAGGCTTCAGAGAGGCCTGAACCTTCAGCAGCTAAACCAGCAAGGAATGTCCAGCTACGGTATTAACAACACGGGTGAGTTGAATATCAGTCCTCTCTCAGGTGAACAGGGCGGTTTTGTGCTCGCCAACATGCCCACCGAAGGTCTTAACCAACTCAGTGGTACCAGTCCACCCTCAGCACTGAACAGTCCAAACATAGCACTGAACAGTCCAGACGTAGCACGCAAGCTCGCAGTGGAGGCCACCAAGGTGTCGGTCATTTTCGACGAGGTCAGAAAATCCCCTTCCCACAATGCATTTGGAGACGTGGGAGAATCTGGACGCTGCCTCTCTCACCGTCAGAGCCCAGCTATGAACATGAACATCCCGGTAGACAGATTACATCCCGAACTCCCACCAGTAAATGGTGCTCATTCACAGGCCACAGAGCCCACAGCCAATCAGAGCTCAGCAGCATCAAACAAGCTGACCAATCCCCTCCGCTGCATGATAGGCGTAACGTGTGACTGCCCAGCTCTCCCCTCCCAACTGATGCATCCATGGCTGTCCAGAGGGGACGTGGGGTCCCCTCTGCGGGACCCTCGCTTACTGCAGGGCAACTTTTCAAGCACAGACAGCCCCACGCTGCACCGGCGGAGACCTCCGCAGTACACCGGTGAGGGCTGGTCTCCTGAAGAGGCCTGGGACCTGTTCCCAAACACCTGTGGGGAGATGGGGGAGGAGCCTGCCTCTGACAGCGTGGAGATCGCCCGCAGGCTCCTCATTGGACAGTGCATGGAGGAAGCGCCGATCAGCTGGACCTCCATGCAGACGTGGCGAGAGCACAGTGTGTCGGAGGTGGAGGTGTTCACCCCAGCGCAGAGAGCGGGAGATGACCGCGAGCACGAGGGAGACGGAGAGGAGCCGCTGGGAGACGAGGAGGCCGTTGTCAGGAGAGGAGAGCACGACTTCCGCACGGCAGTTTGCAAACACCTCCAGCACGAGGAGAACAGGGAGCAGGCGCAGACCAGGGAGAGCGGCGAGTTCAGGGCGGTTTGGAGTGGAGAGCAGAGGCGGGCGGAGTGGAGGCGCAGGGAGGCGCTTCTCCTGGGCCCCGTGGTGCTGGAGGAGGGCGGGGAGAGAGTCGACGGGGAGCAGAATGGAGCGCCAGGGTCGTCCCCTAGTTCCAGCGGGGTCACGGGGAGTCTGGGGGACAGAGAGTGCCTGTCACCTGAGTCCTGCCATGGCAACCAGACAGAACACCCCAGCTCAGGTATACAGGTGAGACTGTGGCAACCATGTATTTCAAGTACTGTGTGTGTTTAATTCTGACTGTGCCCACAAATGTTATAAAGCTTTAATATTACTCAACTGTACATTACCTGTAGTGTCTTACACTTACAGAAAGTGAAGTTCAAGCATATACATAAAGTAAAAATAAAATAAAATCCTAGTCTCTGTTACTGGGGGAGGTGTTTCTGTCTGAGAGTGGAAGTGACCCACACTGCTCCCTGCTACTGCAGCAGTGCCCTGCAGGGCGGGGCTGCCTACATGCCCCTACAGGGGGTGTTGTGAAGGGGTCTCTAATTTGAGCCTATCAGCTAAATGACAGGAACTCTGACATTCACCCAGTTTCACTACAGGAGCAGGTATATAGGAGTCTGGCCCTTCTCAGTGTTCTGAAGAAAGGGCTAAAGCTTTATTAGGAAAACCTCACAATGTATCAGCTACCTCAGCTCAGTCCGAGTGCCGAACCACAAGACGTGTGTGTGGCTACATCTGGCCCGCAACACAGAAGCCACTTATTAATGCTGTATTAAATAGTAATTTGAGGTTGCATGTGATTTGAGGCAGGGGGCATGCAGAATGTGTGTCTGCTTGCTGTGTGTGCACGCCGCTGATTATTACGTGTGCTTATGAAGTGTGTGTGTGTGTGTGTGTGTGTGTGTGTGTGTGTGTGTGTGTGTGTGTGTGAGAGAGAGAGAGAGAGAGAGAGAGAGAGAGAGAGAGAGAGAGATAGGAAGATAGAAGAACCTGGTTACATGGAGGCCTGTGTTACTCTGTGGGAGAAAAATAGAAATCAGGGTAGATTGCATAAGTGTGTGTGTGTGTGTGTGTGTTTGTGTGTGTGTGTGTGTGTGTGTGTGTGTGTGTGTGTGTGTGTGTGTGTGTGTGTGTGTGTGTGTGTGTGTGTGTGTGTGTGTGTGTGTGCTACAGTCTGATGGTGGCTCTATGGTACTGGGGCCATCTCTGCATTCTCAGAAGATTGCTCGTGCCAAGTGGGAGTTTCTATTTGGCACCTCGGCTGAGACCTCCATAACAGCGCGAGTGAAGAGTGAGTGATCTGTGCATCTCCTTCCTCTGTGTTCATCACTCCCCTAAGCTCACCCCACCTAAGCTCACCCCACCTAAGCTCACTTCAGATCATTAGGCTTTAATCATGTGTATGACCTCACAGCTCCAAGTGATCACATAAATATTCAGCTGTCTCTCCAACACAATCATGGCGACATGATGAACATGTTGGGATGTGCAAAGATTCCATTTGATAATATTTTTAATTAATGCAGAAACAGTGTAAATCAATTTTTCTACACACACTTAGCAGCATTCACAAAGCATTGGGCATAAGTTAACTATCTGCTTTACTTTATCTGTGCTGAAGTATTATTCCAATTTAACAAATCCGTGCTGTTTTTCAGATGAGGTAGTCCTTGGAAGTCTTTTAAATGATTTCTTTCTTTCACCTAGATATGCTAGATCCATCCACAGCACCCCCTAGTGGCCACTCCACTCCAACTCCACCCTCTTCACTGCCATTGGAAGAGCTTGCACTCCGAGCCAGTCATGATGTACAGCATGTGGAGGTGGAGCTTGTAACTCCTCCCCCTGCAGCTTCAGGGACCTCCCCCAAAACGGGCATAATTCGTCGGACTCTAAAGTACTCGGAAACAGACCTGGATGCTGTTCCACTGCGGTGTTACAGGGAGACGGACATTGACGAAGTTCTCCTGGCAGACCGGGACGACTCGGACTCTGCGTTCGGGAGTAACCGCAGCGTTATGGGAACCTCTGGTACTGGAAGCAGCCCACTGGGTGGAATGTATGAGAGGACAGACGGGGAGGAGGAAGATGAGGAGGAAGATGGAGCAGAGGAGGAAGAGGAGCAGGATGAAGATGTGGCCAGCTGGGCGAGTGTAAGGATACAAGGTGACATGAGGAGACAGTTGGCCAACCAGGAAGGAGAGGAGGAGGAGTTATTCAGCATGCTGCTGAAGAGGTAAAGTTGTAAATATGCAAATGCGTAACCTTACCAATGGCAACCCCTAAGATGTTCTTTAGTTGTTCCCCAAATTAAGCACACTTCCATTTTACTCTCCAAATGCACATTTCCTCCCTGATGTTCTCAGATCGAGTGGCCGTCTTTGCACCTACTGACCACTGGATGCCAGATGACACACACAGACACACACAAACACTGGAATCTGTATGCTTACAAAAACATAGACCTTTTTCTTTCTTTTTCTTTCCTTCGTTCCTTCCTTCCTCCTTTTGTTTCTAGACCCAGTGACTGTGTCTATAAGTGTCATCCTGCTCTGAAGTCTCCTGTTCTGGTGAGAGGGCCACGTCGTCACTCGGGTGACAACCTGGACACCTTCAGCCGCCATTTTGAAAGCATCATGGAGTCCCACCGAGCCAAGGGCACCTCCTACAACAGCCTGGACAGCCTCGACCTCCTGACCTCCAGCACCCAGACGGCACTGACCTTCGACCTCCCGACGTTGACCCCAAAGGTGAAAGGTCAGCTGTACCAGAGCGCACGGCAGATCGTGGAGCTGAGCTTCGCCCCGCTGGCACACGGGGAGATGCCCAGCGTGTCCGGGTCGGTGCTGACCATCACGGCAGACTCAGATGCTACGCGCGCTCCATCCAGTGAGCAGCTCAGCAGTGGCTCCAACGACAGGTCTGCCCGGGACAGCTGGCCCATTAACCTCGTGTACACACTTGCCAGGTGAGACAGAGGCATGACTCCATTAACACACCTCTGTAACGAGGCACTCCAATTAAGGCTTATTTAAATGCCCACTCATGCTGTTCAGATCAGAGATGCATGGGCGTACACGCCCACTACAGATATACAGCACCTTTCTTTCTCTCGCTCTCATTATGTAAACATAGAAACAAAGCCAAAGTATGACAGGGAGACATGCCCACAACTTAATACTGTGACGGGCAGGGTGAGCAACTAAAAAGGAAGCGATCACGCCAAGTCTCAGGGAAAGAGGATGGTTTAATTGAAAGTGCGCAAACCAAAAACCCGTGACATAGTTCCAGATTAAGGAAACAATAACCAGCAGTCAACTGGTACAAAGACAAAACATATATAGACGAACAAACGACCCTCAGGTGAGATGGATCACAGGTCCCGCCCACCTGAGGGACGAACATCACATGACCAAAACAGGACAGCTGCCGCTGTAGACGGGGGCGACTGGCAGGCCCCCCCCCCCCCACATTGTGACAAATACAACAAACTTAACAAACTTCAGTGACCTCATTGAGCATGTTCACACACACACTGGTACAGAGACAAGTTCTTTGCTACTTGAAACAAAATCAAGAGTAGCTATTATTTTTTTAAGAACTGTTGTGATATTTCCATGAGTTGTGTGGCCTTCTCAGAGCTATGGAACTGAACTTCACATGCCTGAGGCTGAACACTCTCGTTCTCAGACAATGTAAAGTGGCCGATCTTTATCTGTTCAGATAACCACGTTACAGTGTGGCACTGGCTACAGTGTCACTGCAAGCTTTTCTAGCCTTCATGTCTTTGTTGTGATCTGAGCACAGTTTCACAGCCAATGTGTGCAGACATTTAAACTGCTCTGACGTCCTGAAGAACATAAATATTCACCCTGTTTGACCTTATGAAAACGAGAAGGGGTTAGTGAAGCACCACGTTCTTGATCTTTAGGCAGGTGTGTGTGTGTGTGTGTGTGTGTGTGTGTGTGTGTGTGTGTGTCAGTGTCTGAGTGCCTGTGTGCATGCGTTAGGAAGGTGTGTGTAAATGTGAAAAGACATCAATGGGAGGGTGGGTGGTGGGAGGGGCAGGTTGAGACTTTGTAGCAGCATGACATCAGGAGTTAGATATTATTAGACATCTCTAAGTACAGAGAAATGAAAATTATGGACTATAGTGTACAAGTATGGACTCGGCTAAAGAGTGGAGTCATAAGATTGTACAGCTGTAAGGGTGGAGCTAGAAGGTAACACAGCTGTAATGTAAATGTGCCTTATTTTGTCAATTGTGATTTTTTTTTTCATCCCCAATCGAATTTGTCCTCTGCTTTTAACCCATCTGTGCAGTTAGAACACACACACACACACTAGATGATTACTAGGGGGCTGTTGATCACACATGCCCAGAGCGGTGGGCAGCCCTAGCCCGGCATCCGGGGACCAGTTGGGGTTAGGTGCCTTGCTCAAGAGAACCTCAGTCATGGCCTCAGGCCTGGGAATCAAACCCATGACCCTCCAGTCACAAGACCAGTTTCCTACCACCAGACCATGACTACCCAGAAGGTAACACAGCTGTAAGGGCGGAGCCTGAAGGTAGCACAGCTGTAAGGATGGTCAGAAGGAAGCACAGCTGTAAGGGCGGAGCTTGAAGGTAGCACAGCTGTAAGGGCGGAGTCAGAAGGTAGCACAGCTGTAAGGGCGGAGTCAGAAGGTAGCACAGACATGAGGGCTCCCTGGGGCATCATCACTCCGCTGCTTTCCATCAACAAACTTTTGACAAAAAGAGGTGAAGTGACATCATCATAAAATCCCAGTTTACCATAATGCCCATGAACCCCCCAGATCTACACCTTTACCATGACTCTCAATGACCATGAACCCCCCAGATCTACACCTTTACCATGACTCTCAATGACCATGAACCCCCCAGATCTACACCTTTACCATCACTCTCAATGCCCATGAACCCCCAGATCTACACCTTTACCATCACTCTCAATGACCATGAACCCACCAGATCTACACCTTTACCATCACTCTCAATGACCATGAACCCACCAGATCTACACCTTTACCATCACTCTCAATGACCATGAACCCACCGGATCTACACCTTTACCATCACTCTCAATGCCCATGAACCCCCAGATCTACACCTTTACCATCACTCTCAATGACCATGAACCCACCAGATCTACACCTTTACCATCACTCTCAATGACCATGAACCCCCCAGACCTACACCTTTACCATCACTCTCAATGACTATGAACCCACCAGATCTACACCTTTACCATCACTCTCAATGACCATGAACCCACCAGATCTACACCTTTACCATCACTCTCAATGCCCATGAACCCCCAGATCTGCACCTATGAAGGGAAGTATTTAATCAGATGCCTGACTATGTAAGTGGGTTTTCAGCATAGCCTTAAATATGAGACTATGTCCAATTCTAGAACATTGACAGAGAGGTTATTCCATATTCCATTATTTGGGCAACACAGTGGCTTGGTGGTTAGCACGTTTGCCTCTCAGCACTGGGGTCTTGGGTTCAAGTCCCTATCTGAGTGGAGTTTCCATGTTCTCCCTGTGTCTGCGTGGGTTTCCTCCGGGATCTCCGGTTTCCTCCCACAGTTCAAAAACATGGAGGTTAGGTAAATTGTCAGTCCCTGACAAATTCTCTCTGAGTGTGTGTCTGTTTTTCTCTGTTCAATAAAAAGTAGTGTCTGAGTGTGTGTGTGTGTGTGTGTGTGTGTGTGTGTGTGTGTGCGTGCTTGTATGCCCAGTGGTGGATGGTGCTCTGTCACTAGGGTCTGTCCTCTCTCCCCTTCCTGCACCCCATTCAGTCCCCCAGGGGGCTGTGGATCCCGGTAGAGCACATATATAATTGATTATCTATGGCCCCCTGGATGATATTTAATTATTATTAGAACCCACAGGCCACAGCCGCCCGACGATGTTTTGCACGCACAAACACTACATTCCCCACAATGCAACGGTAGCCCGCAAAGTCACTGCAGCGCACACAAGCGGTGAGGGTCTGCACGGCGAAAATGACATAATCGCAGTGGCTCCGCCCGTGCGCGAGGGCGTCGCACGCTGTCGATTCGCAAGGTCGTGCACCTCTCGAATTTGCGTGCACCAGTTAAACTTAATTAAGTTAAATATTTATACATATATTCGAAATAATTCAAAATAATTCGCTTTTTTATTCACATTATTTAATGGTTGTTTATTTTCAAAACGCCCAATCTTAACGTCTTCATGTTCTCTCATGTTTCATCCTGGAATTACAAGAGGCTCGTATTTGTTAACGTAATACAGGAGAACTGTTCAGTCAGATAGCTATTTGTTGTGAAACGAAGTCGTTACAATTTCAAGCATTTTCAAGTACTTTAGCCTAAATTGCAGCACTTTTCAAACCTTTATTACTTTATTCATTTAATGTACAGGACATGTTTTCTTTGAAGGAAGTTTGTTTTTATCTGTTTGCTTGTTGAAAAATGTTTTCACTTGAAATTACTGACAGATCCATAAGAAAATATTGCTTTATTCATTTAAGCATTAAATAATATACACTGTGTTAGGTCTTGGTTCAATAGGCTATGTGCAATCATTTCAATATGTTTTAATAAACATTGAACCAGTCCGGCCCTCGGCTTGTAGCAAATTTGGTTTTTTGGCCCTCGGTGTATACTTTGACATCCCTGCGGTAGAGAGTACGCTGTGTGCAATTGGCTGCCGCTTCTCGCCGGTGTGTGTGTGATTGGTAGTCTGTGACTTTAAAGCGCCTTGGGTATTCTGAAAGGCACTATATAAATCGAACATTCAACATTCATTCATAGCAGGGGAGCTTCATTGCTGTGACTTTAAAGCGCCTTGGGTATTCTGAAAGGCACTATATAAATCGAACATTCAACATTCATTCATAGCAGGGGAGCTTCATTGCTAAATTTCCTTCCGGATCTATCTATCTATCTATCTATCTATCTATCTATCTATCTATCTATCTATCTATCTATCTATCTATCTATCTATCTATCTATCTATCTATCTATCTATCTATCTGTCTGTCTATCTGTCTGTCTGTCTGTCTGTCTGTCTGTCTGTCTGTCTATCTATCTATCTATCTATCTATCTATCTATCTAGGAAAACGCTCTGCCCCCTGCGGTAGTTTTCCTTTTTCTAATAAAGAGCCTGCACCTTTTGATCTAAGTAGACATGGTGGGTCATAGTGCACAGAGTTCACAATGGTACTGTAATGCAGGACAGTTCAGTGCTTTGTAGGTGATTAGAAGTATTTTATAATCAATATGAAATTTGACTGGGAGCCAATGTAATGTAGCTAAGACAGGGGTAATGTGATCAAATTTCCAGTTCTGCTGGGAACTCTGGCTGCTGAATTCTGGCTGAAGCTTGTTTAAGCACCTAGTAGTATAGCCAGATAGTACAGCATTACAGCAGTGCAGTATGGAAGTGGTAAATGCATTGACAAGCTTTTCTACATCCTGGAAAGGCAGCATGTTCCTGAGGTGGATAAAGGCAGTCCTGGAGATATATTATCTACAGTACATGAGCTTCACAAGAGACCATGGCATTCTGTTATAACACCAAGATTGTTAACTGTTAAAGTTCATCCATCAGAGGTTAATAATATTCTTGGAGCACATACTCCTGAGTGCCTGTGGACCTAATAGAACCACCTCCATTTTGTCAGGATTAAGCAACGTTTCTCAACATCCAGTATCTGGTGTCCTTTGCACATTACTCACCAATATTACTGTAAACTGAGATTTGTCCTCTGGTTTAGCTGAGACATTTAACTGAGTGTCATCAGCATATCAGTGAAAACTAGCACAGTGTTTACACAAAATGTCTATATAACTATAAATATATAACAAATAAAGCAGGAGCCCTAGAGCTGACCCTTGTGGGACTGGAGGAATGTACTCTGTACTCTGTACTTGATGGACTCCCAATCACACCTATTACCAGTTAAAAATCTTGGTGTTACAGTTTTTCTCAGTCGGTTTGGTTCATTTCTCAGATCAGAATTGAAATTCTCAAAACAGTTCATTCAGTCTCCACATCTCCTTGTCACTTGTGCACATCATAATTGAATTTCTCCTTGTGTTTAACATTTTCCAAATGCTTTTGTACATATTGCAAATGGACATGGGCAGTTGTCTGTTGTTTTTTACATTATATGTTGCTTATGTCATGTTTATCAAAATGTGTTGTATGGATTGGCTGTTGAATTGTCTTACCCTCCCAAACATTTAGTCTTTAGGTCATCGCCTAGGTCATTATATGCAAAAGTGCTGAACATGTTGTCATAATCTCTACGGCATCATTTTACATTTATTTAGTTAATTTTTTTGTTACATTTTGGTAATTTATCCTAATTTGATTAAATTGTTTGCAAGTGAACATTCAGTTACAGTAAGAAAGGGAATTGGTGAATGCTTAGATCAACCAATGGTCTCAACCATAGGTCAGAGGTGCGTCTCATGAACCTTTACTGTAATTGGCAAACATTTATAGACGCTAAACACGGCAGTATCACAAAGTCTCATAATGGAAAGACAAGGCCATGTACAGGGTGAACAACCAATAGGAGAAGTAAGACTGTGGTGTAGAGGGGTAAGATTGTATGGTGTAGATGGGTAAGACTGTGTGGTGTAAGGCTGAGGGGACAAAACAATGAAATACAGTAAGGGCAACAATTGTGGACCATGTTTTACATGTAAGTCATGGTCTCACAATGGCTGAAGCTGGTTGCTGGGTGCAGCCGAATATTGGAAGATCAACTGTGTCTTCAATCGTTCAAACATTTCATAGAGAAAACATGTATGTACTGTAATTCAGAAATGTGCTCTCTGCTGTAATGCTGCACATTGACATACTTTCTGACATGTTATTCTTTTTTTTTTTTTGCATTTTTGCATTCTTATACCATATAGGATATCAAGAGTAGCTCATAGTGGTAGCAGAGGTTCCATTTTCACACAGCAAGAGAAGGCTGTATGTGCTCAGGTTGTTTTGAATGTGTAGAATAAGTTTCTAATTTTGCAGTTTTTCCAGTCAGTCTTTTCTGAATTTCAATCAGATTTGTTTTTGTCAATAAATTCCAGTGCGAACAATACCGTCAAACAATATTGCTATACAAATTTGATTCCAGTCCAATTTCTTGCTATCAGTCTCCCACATACAGTCATGTGAAACTTTGTGTTCCATGTAAGTTTGTATGTGTGTAACATGTATTTGATATACCACAGAATGTGCAGCGTTCTTGAAATCAAAAGCTTAGCTAGTTTCCATCAGAATATACAGTCTACAATGACTGTGACTTATAGTTGCACTGACAACATGACTAAGTATTTTGACTGCCTTGTTCATAGGCAATGGCACACAGACTAGATAATCTGATGGCACTGACAAATCGACTGACCTAAATATTTGATTTTGGGGCAAAAACAAAGAATTTTGAGTGAAGTATGTGATTTTGCCGGTATTTCATTGAGTTTTGCTGTTTGCACTAACTGTTTTGAGAAATGCACTAGTTGTGATGCCAATGTAAAGCATGATGTGAGAAATGAACTAAACCGACTGCGAAAAACTGTATGATGGATCCCAGTTTCTCAAAACACAAACAATCCAGTTTCTTTGTGTTGGCATGGTTTTAAATGGGATTAAATACCCAAGTCTTCAATACTTGAGTACAAACAACTGCACTGGTCACTCACTGTTTCATATGGTAGATCAGCAATATCAGTGTTCTCAAGTCTCACGCATTGAGGTTCAAATCTTACCCTGACAAGATCACACTCTGAAATGAATTCTAAACTTGAGAGCCCTGGCAATGTAGTGTTGATTAATTATACTAAGAGTGTATACTTTCCAGGCTGACAGAATGTAGTTGCTGCACAATTCATCAGGCCCCCGTTCATTAAAAGGTCAGGCACCAGTATGACGGAGACGCTGGTGTGGTAATGCCGTGGTTGTTTGTGGGACTGTTCATAATAACAGACTGGCTACATACAGACAGCAATCAGCTGAGATATCGAACACAATGTTTTAAAACATTGAGCTAAAGAGTAAAAAAAATGCATTTTGGTCACCAGACTCATCAAGGCCTGATGTTTCTTTTGAGGTCTCAGCTTTGGAGTAGTGTTGACTCTTGGTGGTATTTTGGCCTTTTGTCTGTTGGTGTGCGAGTCTCTCCACACACACTCAGTTGGGGCTCTCTCCACACACACTCAGTTGGGGCTCTCTCCACACACACTCAGTTGGGGCTCTCTCCACACACACTCAGTTGGGGCTCTCTCCACACACACTCAGTTGGGGCTCTCTCCAGACACACTCAGTTGGGGCTCTCTCCACACACACTCAGACTTCATGCTTATTGGCTCATTCCCAGCCTCAACCTGTTTAATTGTACTGTTCTTTTTCCCAGATCTTTGGCAAAATGACACATCAAGATGATGTTTATTAAAGAAGCCCTTATTATCTTTAACCATAACTTGATAGTCAAATATTCAATTGTCAATATAATCAATGTTTAAACATAAATTATAAACATGAGGTTAATGATTATGAACAATTCCATTTTCACTTGGCTTGTATGGTACACTTAGGCTTTAAATGGAATATATTCACAAAATCAGCAGCATTTTTACTGTCCATCCTGTCTTAATTCTAAGATGCACAGAGTCTGTATTGTCTGCAGCATACTTCTTAATCCCACTCTGTCTCACTGTTCATTACAGTTTGCATGTGTAGCCTAGGTATTATAGCTGATATGATTTTTTAATATTGAACATTAATTGTATACCCTAGATTATATGTAATTAATTATTAAGAAAAAAATTAATTAATCATTAGAATAAATCATTGTCAAAAAATATGTAGATAATTTTAAGTCGATGTTGATCAGACGAGTACAGTTTTTTGGGAATGTTAACATTAATGTTTTCATTTAATTTTGTGGCGATCAGTAAATGGGGGTGGAGCCTAGAGGAAGGGGGTGGCGGCTGCTGTGTCTGACCCCTCCCAACCGGTCCAGACAGTCGAGAGCAAAGTCCGTGGCTAGGGTTAGGGTTAGTAAACGGGCGCACATGGATCTGCTGGTGGAGCGGTACGATGATCTCACAGCAAGAACGAGCAACACCAACGATCAGGAGAGACGGAGGCTGCAAGGGATGGGTACGTTGGCAGGGAAACGGTTGCTGGTGCCGGAGGAGCTGAGGGCGCAGAACATCATGCTGGCCATCCTCCAAGCCACACATGCAGAGAAGGAGGACCTCCTCCTCCTCCATCGCTCAGGGGTGAACAGCGAGGAGGAGGCGATTGAGTCATCGAGCCCTCAGAAGGCCCTTGGACAGCAGCAGTCATCCTCCTGAAGACAAAGGATATCGGTTGGTCTACCAGTGGATCAATGCCGTAACAAAGCCTCACCTGTAACCACTCCCACACATCAGCTGTGCCTGCTGTGTCTATCAGCTCATTGGCTCAACATGGTTTAGCTCGCTGAATTGGCAGGTGGCACTCACTCCGGACACCAATGGGAAGTGGACGTTCACATTAGGCACAGTACTGTGGCAGGTCGGCGAGTTCAGTGGGTAAGGATCAGTGTGTCGTCTGTACTGGTGCGGTGTACTGGTCCACACAACCAGCTGCAATGATGCACTCACTTGCCTGGATGTTCCTGATAAACAGGTCAGCAAACCTCCAGCTGCATCAGATGAAGTGCAGTCTCCTTCAGCATCATGTGAGCTTTCTGGGTCACGTTGTGGACACAGTCAGAGTAGAAATCAGCTCAGGAAACGTGGAGGTGTTGTGGAGGTGATGGGTGTGGCAGTGTGGTGGGTGGGGGGGTGTTGCCACGGTGGAGGTCATGGAAGTAATGCAAAGGTGGAGGTTTTGCGGTGGTGGGGATGGTGCAGTATTGGATACTGTAGAGGGGTGAAGATGTGGAGGTGTTGCAGTGGTGGAGACTCAGTGAGTCAGTGAGCCATCTGTGTCTGGCTGGTATTACTGTCTGGGTTTGGCTGGTATTACTGTTTAACTGGTATTACTGTCTGGGTTTGACTGGTATTTCCAGTGTTTCTGTGTTTGCTGAAACAGCTGCACCACTGCTTTCTAGTGGGCGGAGCATACAGTCACTGTTCTCCCTGCTCAGTTAGGTCGGACACCAGTGGCGGGGTTTCCCAGGGAGGTGCGCGGAGTTCTCGAGGGCATTGGTGCTGACCCGTCAGAAGTACAGTGCCGGGCTGAGAGGGTCACCGCTTTTCTCCAGTCGCTGCTTGAACAAACCAGAGCGGAACGACTGCATGACCTAGAGAGAGCTGCTGGCTGTCCTGGTGGGACTATGCCTTGTCTGCTAATAGCTCTACGCCGTCGCCTTCACCCTGCGTACCCAACACGCTTAGCTAACTCCTCACTAGCTCCAGCAGTTCCCAGATCCCAGGGGCCGCGTCAACAGGCGGATCAGTGCGCTGCAGTAATACCACACCACCATCCCCCAGGGCACTGGGTGTTGGTCGAAACCCAGACGTGACGCTGCACAGACAACCCCGCCGAGGTGGTTCACGCTGGCTGGGACAGCGTCTGCACGCTGGGCTGCTTGTACGCTGTTCGTGTGGGGCAGTCTGAGGGAAACCGTACTGGAGCGGTGCATGTGCGGGTTGGCACTGGTGCTTCAGTGCAGGGAAAACACAGACGTGCTACACTACAGCATCAGGTCCACTAGCTGGGATGTCACATGGATGTAGAACCACACGTGGCCTCCTGGGACCGGCCAGGAGTACCAGGGTCACTCCAGCCATTTTGGAATTCAGCCCTGAACTAAGGACATACGACAAGGATCTTCTCCACCACCTGTGCACCAGCACCTCTGTTTGTGTGGAGCCATCCACCCTCCACTAGCCTGTAGCCCTCTTAGCTAAACTGTTTATTCATAACTAACACATGACTAGTGTCATTCTCCTCCCAGCCCTGTCACATACACATGCAGCATCTCCAAATATCCCAATTACACCCAACCAACTTCACCCCAACAGACAAAACACAGCTGCATCAGTGTCTGGGTTTTGTAATTATAGTTTTCCTTGTGATGCTCAAAATTGTACAGGACACCTAAGCAGTATTAAATGCCTGAGTGAGCGTAATAATAATGATCTTACACTTATTATACCATACACAATCCCTCTCTGCAGCATGTGTGTGTGTGTGTGTGTGTGTGTGTGTGTGTGTGTGTGTGTGTGTGTGTGTGTGTGTGTGTGTGTGTGTGTGGCAATGGATGTGAGAAGGGGGGTGGTTAATAATGCACCCCTAACCTAAGCCCACTGGGTCCTACATAATCACAACACTAGAAGTACTTGTGTTTGACTTTTTCCTCAGTGTTTTAGCTGACACTGGACCAGTGGGGGTTTTTGTCCTTTTCTTATGCTACTGCAGCAGTGTTTAGGTACAAGAAGGTGGTACACAGAAAGGACACGCTTCTATTTATAACAAATCTCCTTGTTCTTACACAGTGACAATAATGCTTGTGTATACACTGGGGCTAAACCCCTTTGCAATTACTGTTAAAAATTGTCATCTATCATCACCTCTGTGTTATATCTTTAAAGAACCACAAGGTGGCAACAAAGTCCCATATATAAGGGGTTGATGCAAATTAGATCGACTTTCGTAATCTAGACAGCTCGTTTTAGTCTTGCGCCTCCTAATGCACCTGAATCAGATCAAAATGACATGTGAATATCTGGTACAAGTGTACTTGAAGCAGGACTAGAGCAAAACTGTAGTCACATAGAAGGTTACATATATAACACAAGTCTTTTTGTAGTCACTATTTGGTGAGATGGTGAGAGAGAATAGCTGTGGGTTTTCTTGGTACTGCAGCTGTGTGGCCAGACGTTAAAGACACTCTCACACTCACGCAGTTTGAAATGTCACACTTGTTTGGTCATGCTCTTCCCTTCTCTCACTCCTCCTTCATCCGTCTTTCTCTACGTCTTGCATTTGCCTTCTCTCTCTACATTCTCGTTTTCTCCTGCTTTTTTAACCTCCAGATACCTTTGAATTGAGAAATGCTGTTGTTTTTGTGCTGGGAGGATGTTCCTGCATGGGGTTTTAATGCTCTGACTTCTAATCATTAAGAGAGACAACACTCTCATGACAGCATGAGGCAATCCAGTGCAAGATCAGCCTTTGTTTCATCTTTTTTATGCAAACGCTTTGAAATTTGGACTCAAAATAAGTGTTATATAAACAAAGCAATATTATATTTATTATTATTTCATGCATTAATCGTGTGCTATGATCCTTGTATGAACAATGATCTTACACCACTGAGTTGACTACAAACATTACCTCCTCTGAATGAGCCCTCACCAAGTGCACAACAGAGACGGAGAGGTTGCGGCTAAGAGGAAGAGAGTGGGAGGTGTTATATTAGCACGATCCGAACCACAGAGAGACACTGGGAAAACCGGGATTTCAGCCACCCGTACAGGCCCTTCTGTGGAGGAGGTCACTGGAGGTCGGAGCTGAAGTTTACAAAGAGGGAGTGTTGGGGAGGGAGGGGGGAACAGCACACTAGAGAAGAAACCACAGCCAAGTTCCTGAGCAAACAGTGAGAACGAGGCTGATTTGTGGATCGGTGCACAGCGCAGTCTCAGCTGAAGGGACCAGAATGCATCTCCACTGTACAGCAAGCAAATGACAGTTTACAAGAGAATGTCCTGACACTAAGCTCTGTGACTCATCTGTACATGAAGAGAGAGGGAGTGAGAGAGGAGGCATCAGTGCAGGAGCAGGACAGGTGAACATGCAGCATATGTGGAGTGGCGCCCAGGCCCAACGGCCTGACAGAACCAGTGCGTGTGGGTATGATGGAGTCCCGGGGTCACGGGCCTGCGGGGTCACTAGGGCCGCCTCGGTTGGCCGACTTGGCAGGGCGGGTCGGAGGAGAAGGGCCCAGTCTGTCTTCTGTTGGCATGGCAGCAGGTGGGAGAATGGGCCCAACACAACATATCATCATTCAGGATGCAGGTAAGACTTTTGGGTCCTAGCCAGCTGGTTATTCCAATACTCCGGATTACCATCCTACAGTGTCTTTCAATCCTCATTTTAAGATTAGTAATCTTGGATCTTGAAACCACCACATTTTAGTCAGATGTTGCGACACACAGAAATTTTCCAGTGGAATCAAGACATGTGGGTTTGTTCTTGGCAGTCCTACCTTTTCTCCTGTTTGGTAAGCAGTTAATTTTCAGGGACAATAGCCACCGTTCTCAAGGGAGAGTGCTTATCTCCGAGTGGTTTACTCTTACTCATGTGAGTGTGTAAGGAACACAAAAGCAGATCTTAGATCAGCAACTTGAGGACTTCAGTAAATATGAGCCCTTTCTCACCCTTTACCGACACTCTCAAGTGTCCATTCTTGATTTGTTTGCCATTAATGAAGTGAAAAGTAACCCGTTTCCTCCTTTTAGAGGTACCAGAAGCTCTAGGCTCCTTTCACTTTCTGAATCGCACCTGTTTTTGTGCTCCCGTTTGCTTTCCACTGTGGGTTTAAGGTGTGTGAGTCACTGATCAAACAGCCAAACTGACCCAGTGACCCTGCGCTGTCGGGTTCTGAAGCAGGTCTCCCCAGAGGCGCTGCGCTCTCCAGATAATCTTGACTGTCAGAACACGTCTTTCAAAGTTATGCTTAGTTGACCTTCTTTGAATGATCAAGGTTCTACATTTAGTACTTTAGAGGAAAACCTAACCCTGCTCTTTTAAGAACACTGTAGTCACTGAGAACACTGAGAAGGTTAACACATGTAAATACTGAACATTTGCGTTTGTTTATATATGACTTTTCTGTTTCTGGTGCATGTTTGCCTCGGATAAATATCTGTACACTGACTATGATGTCAGTGCTTAAACAATTCCCTGCTTATTCTCATCTTTGTATATCTCAGCTGCTGTGACCCACCAAACAACCCGTCTAATAGTTCTCCATAAATATTTGTCATATGTCACTACCTTAAAACCTGTGATAAGCTGTTGGTTTTTGTAGCGAGCTGAGAACTGACCTTAACTGACCTTAGATAACATTGTTGTATTGAAGTGGAACACCCAGGCCTGTTCCTCTGCATGTCCTCGTAGGGAGAAACCTTCACGCGTGGGCTTCGTCAAAGACCCGGATCAGGACTTGAGTGAGCATCTAAACCTCGGGAGCAGCGACACACTGACCAATGGGAACCGTGCTGACCTGGAAGCTGCTAAGCGATTGGCCAAACGGCTTTTCAATCTTGATGGATTCAGGAAGTGCGACATTGCCCCTCATCTAAGCAAGAAGTATGTGAAAGACTGCTGTCTCCGGCGTAGCCTGCTAAGCCGATATCACTTCAACCTAAACTTGTCTTTTAAACCAGAAAGAACCCGATACAAACATTGAGTGAAATGAAGCAATAGATCTAAGTGATATGGGAAGATTGTTCTATAGTGAATACAGAAATCCCTTTAGTGATGTGTTTGTGATGTTTCTGTATTAAATGTGTTGATTTTGTAGATGCTCCTCTATACCTTGTCCTCAGATTCATTATTTATTATTTAATCTAAAGGATTTTAAAATACCAGTGGTGAGCCCACATTAGTCCTCATATCGATCACATTTATGACTATGCCTGCAGGACTGCAGGAGGGGTCCATACTCCTCCTGTCTGATACGTGACTCTCAGTGTTCCTTACAGGCTGCCTGATTTTTGGATGTCTGGTTTGACCTTTAGACAGAGTGTGACAGTGCATGTTTATATGTTTAGGGTTTAAGAGCTTTCTCTTCTCTGACACCCAGGGAACAGCAGACTCATCCCACCAGCTCTTCTGGAAGAGCTTAAACTGACATGTAATTCACCAACTCACTGTCTTTCTCCCCTTCTTTCTCTGTCTGTCTCCTCCACCCTGAACCTTTTGTCTAGTAATGAATTCAGCCGTATGGTAGCAGAGGAGTACCTGAGTTACTTTAACTTTGCAGGACAGACTTTGGACCAAGCACTAAGGTTTGTGCAGTTTTGGCTACTTATTATTTTAATTATGAAAAGTGTAGCTTCAGTATTTTTAAGATAGGGCAGCCTGAGCCAAAGAGCTTTAGAATGAGATGCAAAATCTCATGGCTGTACTGGTACCATCTTCTTCACTGCACATTATGTGTAGTATGAACTACATATGTGGGGAATAATTTCACTTTATCCCAATGTTTTAACTAGTGTGTTGGGTTTTAGAGTGCCACCTGCTGGTCACCTTTAAGCATAATATACTTCAACATAAATGTGATCCAAAATGTGTCAACCAGGTTAAACCAGGAGTGGCTGAAACAGTGCTGTGGTTGGCTGTGATTTTAGTCAGAGGTGGTATGTTTAAGTGTTTATTTGTTGAAGAGCTTTTGGTCAGTGGTGTTTGTTAATGTAGGACCTTCCTGCTGGAGTTCGCCCTGATGGGAGAAACTCATGAGAGGGAGAGAATCCTGGCTCACTTCTCACGCCGATACCTACAGTGCAACCCTATGCTTATGCTGTCAGAAGGTAAACATGGATGGATGCGTGTGTGGGTGTGTGTGTTTGTTGTGTGTGTGTGTGTGTGTGTGTGTGTGTGTGTGTGTGTGTGTGTGTGTGTGTGTGTGTGTGTGTGTGACGGAGAGAATCGGAGGGGACAAAAATAAAAACTTTGACAACGCTTTGCATCATCTCCACCTAAAAAACATCTCCACACTACCTTATCCAGAGAGCTCACTTTTTTATACAGTTAATTTTGCCCTCACAAAAACATATTAATATGTGCCAGCCAGTGAACAGAACCCAGGCAGCATGCACATCCCAGCCTGAGTCGGGTGGGCATTAGTTGCTGTAATGTACTTGCGTTAATGTGCGTAGCCTCGTTTTCACACCCACGTTGCTCTGTGCTTACAGACGGCGTCCACACACTGACCTGCGCGCTGATGCTTCTCAACACCGATCTGCATGGCCAGGTGCAGTTGTGGGGGAGAGGGGGCAATATTCCAACCAATGGTATCATGGATTCTGAACATAAACCACAGTTGTGTATTAGATGTCCTAGGAATTACATGTTGCCATGCTTTGTTGATTTTTTTTTTTGTATTTAATGTTGCATAATATAACTCTGCGTTCTGTTCAGTGAAAGTAGGTCATGATTTAAGATTCGATTTGCACCTTGGTATGTGCTTTGTTTCTGTATTCTGACCCTCTTTGTTTCAGCTCTCACTCTTTCATAACCACACACACACACACACACACACACACACACACACACACACACACACACACACACACACACACACACACACACACACACACACACACACACACACACACACACACACATACACGTGCATATGAGTTCCATGGTGCCATGCTCATAGTGTGAGCCACAGAAGTGACTGGTGTCTGTGACTCTGGCCTCTCCTGACAGAACGTGGGAAAGCACATGTCCTGCACCCAGTTCATCGCAAATCTGGAAGGACTAAACAGCGGGCAGGATTTCCATAAAGAACTCCTCAAGGTAGATGACACGACCTCCCCCACAGCAGCAAGAGCACATGTGTATATAAATACTCTACACCCACACTTACTGACTGATACTGAAACACTCAAACACCTGCTTTGTACAGCAGCTATATTGTGTGGTGTTCATCGACCTCATGAACTGAGTGAGTCATGTGTGCACACTGCACTGGTCAACGGCAGATTTCTTTTACACTGTTATTGCCTGTGCTCTGGGAGAGATGAGTTTTCCTGTGGGACCTGCTAAGCCATTAGCTTGTTTTTCATTAGATTTCATTATTAGGTTATTGCTTTTGTGTCATGGATAGGAAGCCAGGAATATTTTGGTTCCTCTCATTAGGCCCACAGGCACATTCTAAAATCAATCAGCAGCATCCCTGGCTCTATGCTAATGAGCGTTAACGAGGTTTGTTTCGTTAGAGCTGCTGACGGCTGGCCTTCTGGATTGGTTTTCTGGTTAAAAAAGACATTTTAAGCTGATCAGTGAGTACAGGCGGGATTACATCCACTGCTGGCCACGCCTCCCAGAGGACCATTGTGGCTGTAGAAATTGGTCTGGTTTGCTGTTTGCCTTGATCACAGGTGGCCAGATTATTGCTACATTTACCAGTGACTGTTATGATTAAGAAACGTCATCAATAGAAAAGGGAATCCACAATTACAAGAAATCATTTTTGAAGCAACTCAGTAGTTTTCGTTGTTGTTGTTGTTCAAACTCTGTTTGGCACTGAGATTCTTTTACAGAATGCAAACTAACACAGTGCAGTATCAGATTAAAACAAATGGACTCCTGGTTCAGCTGATGCATCTAATAACAAAGTATGAGTGAGATGCTGAGTTGGCCCTCTGCTGCATGACTGCAGTGAAGTGCACGAGTGATTTGGGTGGTGATGGTGAGGGGACAGCTGATAACTGGACCATGTAAAACATCATGTGCTTTAAATCATGGATACAGTGAAATAATCCTGTATTTGATTATATTTGATAATCCTGTATTTTTGATTATTGCAAATTTACATGTTGTGAGATTAAGTTGGTAACTGCTACTGATTACACCCAATGCCCATTTTATAAGAAACGTTTGCTGAGTGGAAATGTGTTTGTAGATAGAGGCTGTATCAAACCTGTTGTCAAGAACAGTTTGTGTTGGCGTGTGTCCTACTCATCACCAGTCATTAGCTTCTGAGCTACCACCCTTGGCTGGGTATTTATAGGTGACAAATGGCTCTAAGACCAGCTGTGATGCCAACATGAAAAACTGCAGGAACACTGGCAGGTCTGGCAGACTGATAATAGTGCAACATCCGCTCCCATTCTGTTCTGAACCCTATGACCACCCGCCTACCTCTACATGCCCACCATGTTACCTCCCTGATACAACCCTGCACCACTAGCACCAGACTACCACCCCAGTCCCTGCACCTAATCTCTCTGTGTCTGTGGAAGTAAGCTCTTTGAATGTTTTAATTGATTAATTATACAAAGCAAAGGTAAGGACCCATTTCTTCCAAGTATCATAGTGCACTGTGTTCCAAGCAATATCATTACACTATTGTTCACTGTCCATGGTGCTGAAGTCATTGTTGCACTGGTAGTGGCAGGACAGTAAGAGACAGAGTGGTGGGTGGAGCAACGCATATGAGATTTGATGTGGATAAATAATAATAATAATAATAATAATAATAATAATGACCAAACAGAAGGTTTCTATTGTATGATCAAAACACAGATATAGCAGAATTCTTAAAACTTTCACAGTCTCTTTTGCATTCAATTCAAACCTGTTTGTCTCTCTCCCTGTCTCTCTTTACAGCTGCCACTCTGGCTGTCTGTCTCTCTCTCTGTTCTCTCTCCAGCTATCTCTCTCTCCCTGTCACAGTATTTTGCATTTACTCTCTCCGCGTCTTCTATCTCGTTCTCTAGAGCTATCACTCTCTTCCTGTCTGTCTCTATCTGTCTCTCTCTCCAACTATCTCTTAGTCTCTCTCTCCTTCTATCATTCTCTCCCTCACAGCAACAGTTCTTACTTCCCTCCTACCACTCCTGTCTCCTTTTCCTCTCTCTTTGTCCATCTCTCTTTCTCTCCCACACACATATACACATGCATACAGACAAAAACACTTTTGCTGAAACATCAGCTCACAATACACAAAATCATGAAACACTGTACCATGAATGAAAGAATGAAAACAGCACAGAGATTTGAGTGTATGCAGACTGCAGAGAGTGGGTGCTGTTGCCACGACAGCAGTAATTGTATAGATGGTAATTATATCCTGAAGGACACTGTCCTGTTCGGAAGTGGGGCGCCAACAGACCACAGCAGTTGTGGAGCTAAATGAATTCATTTGTCTCCCATTCTATAACAACGGAGGTGATTACATTGTATTCCGTAGAAAAACCTGTTCCAAGTGTTTTTATGTTATTACTTTTTACTGTAATCTACATCTGTCTTTTAAATCTATATCTATTTTTGTAGTCTACATACATTTAATTGACATCTGTCTTTTTAATATACATCTATTTTTGTAATCTACATCTGTTTTTGTAATATGCACCTCTTATTTCCTGGATTAGTGTGTTTGTAGTGTGATTGTAGTGTGATTGTAGTGTATTTGTAGTGTGGTTGTAGTGTGTAGTGTGGTTGTAGTGTGGTTGTAGTGTGTTTGTAGTGTGGTTGTACTGTATTTGTAGTGTGTTTGTAGTGTGGTTGTAGTGTGATTGTAGTGTGGTTGTAGCTGAGAAATTTGAGTTTCCCTTCTTTTTGAAGTCTCATTATCCTTCTGAATATCTCCTTCTGTGTTTTTCACTCTGATTAACAGCTTCTCTTTCTCTGTGTCTCTCTTCTTCTGACTCTCTCTCTTTTCTCTCCCTCTGAAGCTGGAGCAGGTTATAAGTAGTAATAGAATCAGCAGCATTCTTCTTATAGTCTTTTTCATCTTGTTCCATCTACTTGGAAAATGGACAAATGATTCTTTATGTGTGAAGGCAAATACTTCAAATATTTATTGGGTGAATTATGCATTAAAAAGATTTAGAATGAATGACTGGCCAAATTTGGCTCTTCAGCATAAACCCTGGAGCACGTGTTCCTCAGGGCAGGCGCAGCACTGAGCCTGGTGCTCTTAATTTCTTTTTTGATACACTGTATCACAGAAATTCAGTGTATGCTAATAATATGTCTCAGCGATCAGTCAGTAGAAGGTGTGTAACATTAGTGGTACGAACACACAAGATGTGAAATTACGTTCTGAACTCTGGTTACATAATTAAACCATTTTCCTTTTGAGTCAAACTGATATTTCAGCAGATAGCCAAAATAATAAATCACGGTTAATACTATAATATGTATAGCAATGTGTTAATTGTTCACTGTGTTCATCATTCACATGATTTTGCTCTCTTTCACACACAGACACACAGACACACAGACACACACACACACATACACACACACACACACACACCTCTGAGAGACTACTAGAGCAGAATGGTAATCAGTATTCAGAGTGTAGTGCTGTGTGTGTGTGTGTGTGTGTGTGTGTGTAGACGAGTTGGATGGCTACGATTGGCTGTTCAGTAGCTGAGCACGGTGGAAGGGAGAGAAGCAATGAGAGAGAGAGAGAGAGAGAGAAGGGGAGGGAGGCGAGAAGCTCACAGCCTCAATCAGGTCTCCCTGAGACTCACCACTTCCCATCAGCCACGGGCGAAAGGAACGGAACACACGGGCGCCACGGCAACGAGACGTGGCTCATTCCCAGGTCCTCGCTGGAAACCTCCCCACAGTGTTGAGGGGGAGCGCAGGACGGGATTATTAAGAAGCGTCCTCCTGCTGCCGGATGGTCGTCCTTTAGAGCGGAAAATGGGGAAGAGAACGACAGGGTTGGCGCGTTTAAAGTGGAGACGGCGGGATTAAGAGCAGAGTGACGTGTGTCCTCGGAAGCTGGAGTTTTCTCCTCAGAGCCTCAGATCTTCTGGAGGTGGAGTGACGTGAGGGCAGGAGAACAGGAGAGGAGCCCCAGAGCAACAGGAGACCTTCTGCATCCTCCGTCAGGGTGGCTGCCTGAATTTGCACATGGATCTGGAGTTTTTTCTCTCTTTTTTAAGATAATCTTATTTGGCGTCATCTTTTTTTTTTTACTGTCATTTTTGGACAATTTTATGTTTGTTTTGGGTTAATTGATTTTTGAGGTGATTTAGAATTTTTATATATTATAAGCAAGACATTTGTCCATCACATCCTCTTCGTTGTGTGCGTGCACGCGTGTGTGGGTGTGTGTTTGTGTGTGTGTGTGTGGGTGTGTGTGTGTGTGTGTGGGTGTGTGCTCACTTCTGTTCTGTCATCTTTCAGTTTCCGCCCGTTTCATCCATCTGTTGGATTCTGACTGTCCTTTCACACTTCTCCAAGTATCCTTTACCATCTGTGAGTGTGTGTGTGGGTGTGTGTGTGTGTGTGTGTGTGTGTGTGTGTGCGCGCGCGTGTGCTTGTGCAGTTTTTCCTCCTGTTGTATCACCCCTCACCTGTTTTGAATGTAAGTGTGTTCTGGAGTTGGAGTTTGGTGTGCTCCACCACACAAGTGTAGTCTTCACACTTCATCCACCACCCTTGGTTTTCCCACAGATATTGCTTAATGTCTCCTCCCCTGTGTATCTTCATTTTCATGTTACTTTTATTGATTGATTTATTTATTGGATTACACTTTTGATATCTTGCGCTATTGCGATGGATGTTTGGCTGGCAAGTTTCTGAGAGGTTACTATGGCTTCATTGCGCTGTTGGTCTTTTGTTGACAAATATGTCGAGCACTCACTTAACCTCCGAGCTTGTGACAAATTCTCAAGATAGCAGACAGATTGGAAATATGAATCCTGAAGCCTGCGTGAAGATGGATTACCTGTCCCCACCGTGGCAGCACCTTTATCTGTGAAAGTAAAGAAAAGCTGGAGGATCCAGGAGATTCTTGGTCCAGGTACTTTTTAGGGCAATTCATTTTTTCTTGAAGGCATCGGTGCAGCAAAAAGCCAATCTTTAAAGTGATTTTGAGTTTCAGTCTGGAGTGTTCTCCATCGCTACAGCGCCAGCCTGGATTAAAGATTTATTGATTGTTCTTTTCTTTCTGGGCCTTCACCACCCGAGCACCTGCCTCTCTGAGCGAACCCTTAACCAACCCCACCAGAACTGGGGCATTTCTGACCCGCGTGGTTTGGCCTGCTGTTGGAAGCGTCGCTGGTCCGTCTCTGAGCCCACCGTCTAAATCCCGTGGGACGGCACGGCGGCGGACGCCTCTGGACTGGCCCGTCGAGCATTTTGTCCTTCGTCATGATCGGCGTGAACAGCCTGCACTCGGCCGGGCGCCTGCGCTCCAGATCGCTCTGTTCCGTGCGCTACGGGCGCGATTTCCGGATGATGGACCCGTTTCGTTACCCGCGAACACCCCGCTCCCGCTCACTCAAGCCCCTGGTCTTCCCAGACCTGCTAGGCAAGGCCCAGGATGGGCAGAAACACCCGCAGTTCCGCAAGAGGAAGAGGGTACGCCCCCCCCCCCCCAAACCCCCCCCCCCCCCCCCCGACCCCGTCACCTCTCTCCACAGCCTCTTCATGTCCCTCCCATTCGATCTGTCTACCCTGTTTACCTCTTTATTTATCTCTGTCCTCTTTCCCCACGGCCCGTTTCCATGACCACCTCACTGTCCGACATGCTTACGTCTCCCATACCTCCAGCTGTCTCGCCTCCCCCCCTGTGCCCGGGTGGGTGAGCACGGGCGGCTGTAGCAGTTTGGTCTGTTTAACATTAGAAGGGTGCTTTTCCTACCAATTGGCAACATGTAGGATGACTGTGCCAGTGATCCTAATTGATTATGAGGAGTACTGTTTTGGACTGGGCAGGCATTTGTGCTGAGTGGGAGGTGATGGAGGGGTGTTAATATCAGAATGACACTCACTAGTAGATCATTTATAGACTTTCTTCGGCTGCCAGAACTCTGTTTGTTACAGATATTAACATGCCCATGAGTGTGAAGGGAAAGGCAGACTGCAGGTTTTGTTTGGATGGTTGCTGACATCCAGTATTAGGACTGTTTTTCATTAATATTCGCATCACACAGCTTCCACACAAAACCATCACTGCACAGTGTTTTTTTGCAATTTAATTGAGGTTATGATTATGCACAAGAGGTCCCTAAGAAGGGGAAAATGGATTAAACTCTCAGCTATGAGGTTCAAGAACCAAAACAAAAGCAAAAAAAAAACTAAATATATACTATATATAATCTAAATATATACTGATTGTTATTGTACCACGATAGCTGTTAATTATAAGCAATACACACACAGTCGTTGTGCTATCCATAAATACGTTAAACCACACCATCGTCTGACACTGTCCGTTTAAATGCAGCGAGAGTCGCACTGATTACGATTGCTGGCATCCTCTCAGGAGTCTGAATGACAGCTAGAATCTCTTTGGCAGTGGCCAACACCCAGTCCTGGGGGTGAAGACGGGAGACTAATATGGTTGTGATGTGCAGCAGATGCTAGTGGAACATCTCCTCTAGGTTCAGGACGCTAGGAGCTCCTGTTGTGTAGAATGATCAGACACTTTCCCAGACCTTAAACGGGTGTACGTAGGGATACAATGACACTGCTTTTAAGGAGCTAATAATACCTTTCAGCTACAGCTCTGAATACCCAACCTCAACTCCCAATTGATACTGTTTACTCTTTCACCATAGTCAGTGACTATTATACCCCAGAATGTTTTCATTAAAAGCTGAAACAAACCAGTATTACTGATAAAAAAATGCAATTTGTTTAAATAGCTGAAATAGATATAACCTCAGAATGCTGATTTTATCATTCTAGCTAATGCCGATGGTAATCACTAGTATTGGCTCAGAGCAGATCCAATACTTTAATACATTCCCATTTCAAAGAAAAGACACTACATTAGTTCTTCACAAACAATTTCAAATTGTGGTCTAAAGCGTTTGCTGACAGGTGCTAACCATGATTAAGACCCTGTTGTGGTGTTGAGTCAGGACAGTGATGACTGGTGTGACTGGTGTGACTGGCCTCAGTGTCTGTGCCTCAGAACTCTGCTGTTTTAAGTGACTGAGTGGAGGAGATGAAATATGTATGTTTTTTTTCTGTTTGTGTGCTGTTATAGTTGAATATACTGACAGAGGACGTGAGAGACATCAGTGTTAATAAAAATATCTCACTCACCCTTATTCAGGCATGGACATGCATGTACACACCAACACACAAGCACACACACCTACACACAAACACAACCACACACACATTCTTAAAGCATAATATTTGTGGCTAATCAGTAATGACCTGTCATGTGTCTCTGCAGGCTCTGTACAACTCCATCAAGAATGAGAAGCTTCAGTGGGCTATGTGAGTCTTCCACCATCACCTATCGCACATGCACATCAACACACACGTCTTCATCACCATCACCTACCACACATGCACATCAACACACACGTCTTCATCACCATCACCTACCACACATGCACATCAACACACACGTCTTCATCACCATCACCTACCACACATGCACATCAACACACACGTCTTCATCACCATCACCTACCACACATGCACATCAACACACACGTCTTCATCACCATCACCTACCACACATGCACATCAACACATGTCCATGGTCCTGGGAACTTGGCTTTGGCTACAGATTGTGTTGAGTGTTTATGAACTGTGTAAAAATTGAGAACTCTTTTCAGCTACACGCTTGCAGTAGCTCTGACTGTGTATTGACTGCATTAAGGCACATTATTGCATTAAGTTTGTCATCTAGCGTCATTGTTAAAAGGCCTAATTTCTGATTTCATGGTGAAGATGAGAATGCGAGTGGTCAAGAGGACATGTGCTGCATATTCATTTGCATTTCAGGGGTGTGTGTGTGTGTGTGTGTGGGGAGGGGGTGTATTGTTGGTATATCTGTGTGTATTGATGACATCTGCTGTGATGAGACTCTAGGGAGGTTTGGTAGAAACATTACTGTGTCAAAGAGTTCTATTCTTGCTTTTCCATCGCAGTCACCAATTAAAGTCCCTGGCTTTCCTAGCGCTGTTGCCATGGCTACACCTCCATGGCTACCGCTCTGTAACTGCAGCAGAAGCTCTCCTCCTTTGACTGATCTGAATTCGCTGTCGCGCACACACATACCACATACACACACACACACACACACATACAAACACGCAAAAACGCACATCAGTACACTCTTTAAAGGGGTCTGGATGCATACAGAGTAAAGGTGAGCTTACAGTACACCTACTGCCTGTCTTGAAATAGCCTACCCCTTCTGTCTCTCTCACACACACACACACACACACACACACACACACACACACACACACACACACACATTTAGTGTTGCAGCACAAGAACAGAGCACCCAGGAATGCCCAGACCATTTTCCGCTGCGTTGCTGCATAACACACTGCAGACCTTTCCAGTTATCCAGCACTACCGTTTAACGCACACATGCTCACTGCTCCACATGGACGTGCAACACACAATGCATAATGCATGAGGCGGTGACGTGAGCGGCTGTACAGTACACCAGGACACCGGCTCAGGACAAAGGGTGGGGGGTACTGTACAGCTGACGAGAGGCATCAGGGAGGAAACCACAAAGAGAGAGAGAGAGAGAGAGAGAGAGAGAGAGAGAGAGAGAGAGAGAGAGAGAAGGAGGGAGAACACATAAAGGCTGATGGAGTGAGGAGAGCAGGAGAGAGATATATGGACGAAGAGAATAATGGGGAAGATGTGGAGGATGAAGCACACGGCGCATGATGCACAGACGTGCTGCGTCTCCTCCGATCTGCCCTCTCCTGTGTACACATTTAATGGCTACATTCCTGTTGAACACTGCTAGCTGTGCATGGTGGGTAATCATGTGAATGCAGACTCTACAAATCTGCTCAGCTCTCATGTCTGCTGACTGTTGTGGTTTGATAAGCTGGTATATAGTTTAATGTAGTTAGATAGGCTGGTATATAGTTTGATACAGTTTAATAGGCTGGTGTATAGTTTGAGAAAGCTTGATAGGCTGATATAGTGTAGTAGGAAACGCTGCTTCTCCTGTGGTGGACTTGTGTTCAGTCGCCATCTAGGTAAGTGCTTTATGCTCTACCAGTAAGCATCCTTCGGCAAGACTCACCTGCCTCCTCATACTACACTCACCAGACTCCTGAATTCACTCACCTGAGTCCTGACTGCACTCACCTGAGTCCTGACTCTATACTCACAAGACTCCTGATTCTACACTCACCAGACTCCTGATTCTACACTCACCAGACTCCTGATTCTACACTCACCAGACTCCTGATTCTACACTCACCAGACTCCTGATTCTACACTCACCAGACTCCTGATTCTACACTCACCAGACTCCTGACTCTATACTCACCAGACTACTGATTCTACACTCACCAGACTCCTGATCCTACACTCACCAGACTCCTGACTCTACACTCACCTGACTCCTGATTCTATACTCACCTGACTCCTGACTCTATACTCACCAGACTCCTGACTCTATACTCACCAGACTACTGATTCTACACTCACCAGACTACTGATTCTATACTCACCAGACTACTGATTCTACACTCACCAGACTCCTGATCCTACACTCACCAGACTCCTGACTCTACACTCACCTGACTCCTGATTCTATACTCACCTGACTCCTGACTCTATACTCACCAGACTCCTGACTCTATACTCACCAGACTACTGATTCTACACTCACCAGACTACTGATTCTATACTCACCAGACTCCTGACTCTACACTCACCTGACTCCTGATTCTACACTCACCTGACTCCTGACTCTACACTCACCAGACTCCTGACTCTACACTCACCAGACTCCTGATTCTACACTCACCAGACTCCTGATTCTACACTCACCTGACTCCTGACTCTGACTGATATAAACTGTGCAAGAGCATCTGCCAAATGTGCCAAATGTAAATAGAAATGAATAATAGTGATATAATTTTTTTTATTATCCAATTAACATTTTGGATGATGGCGATTCTGCACCCAATTTAACTTTCAGAGGTCAAAGCAATTTCTGAGACTTTTCATATACTATAATGTTACTATTTTTGGTTAAAAAATAACACTATAATTCTTCAGATATTTTTTTAGCACAAGATGCATAAATTATTTTTATGGGGCACTTAGTGGAATCAGAAAGCTGTGTGTTTTTTTTTATCCAAAAATGACCAAAAAAAGTACAAATGTTTTATAAGAAGACGGCACAGGAAACCCACATGTCTACAAGGGATTTTATGAAAGGACAACGATGCTCCAGACCTGTAGTATCTGTCTCTTCAAGCTGCAAACTAAACGTAATAAAGATCTCCTTAACAAGGGTCACGCTGAGTGTTCAGGAACCGGGACAACAAGACGTCTCAAACCCCTCCAGGGCTGCACAAATGTGAAGACAGTTGCTGTGTGAAATATCCCATTTCTCTGGGAATCTTGTGTACATATTTTTTTCCTATAGTGCGCTGCGGTTCATCCCACCCTCACCAAAACATCTGCCTGAATATTATTATTATTTTCTCTCTTGGCCAAATGTCATGACTTGGGAAGCTTTTCCCTCTCTTTGCCTCTATATTGGCTTAACACTGTGTAGTAAGTGCCATGGAGGCAGTTCATTAGACAGTAAAGCTGCGTGCCAGGGTTGTGGGACTGTTGGCCCTCTGCTGTATGTGAGCTGTGATCTGGGCATGTTCAGAGGGTCTGTGCTCTCAGAGAAGCACTCTTAAGATTACAGTTCATGTGGTAGGACTGGCGAAAGTGGCTTCAAATTTGATCAGAATATTTGTTATTTTAGTTACAGAGTTACAGACAGAGGATAGGACAAAGTGTGTGTGTGTGTGTGTGTATGTGTGTGTGTGTGTGTGTGTGTGTGTGTGTGTGTGTGTGTGTGTGTGTGTGTGTGTGTGTGTGCATGTGCATTAGTGTGTGTGTGAACGTGCAGGCACATATATGCATAGTAGCATGTTTTTCGTAAGATTTAATGTGTACATCAGTGTGGATGTTGGTCAAAACAAGACGTTGGACGTGTGTTAAGAAGAAGCACTTCTGTGTGTGTGCGTGTGTTAAGGTGAGGGTAGGCGTGAGTGAGAGAGACGTGTGTGTGTGTGTGTGTGTGTGTTAAGGTGAGGGTAGGCGTGGGTGAGAGAGACGTGTGTGTGTGTGTGTGTGTGTGTGTGTGTGTGTGTGTGTGTGTGTGTGTGTGTGTGTGTGTGTTAAGGTGAGAGTAGGCATGGGTGAGAGAGGTGTGTGTGTGTGTGTGTGTGTGTTAAGGTGAGGGTAGGCGTGAGTGAGAGAGACGTGTGTGTGTGTGTGTGTGTGTGTGTTAAGGTGAGGGTAGGCTTGGGTGAGAGAGACGTGTGTGTGTGTGTGTGTGTGTGTGTGTGTGTGTGTGTGTGTGTGTGTGTGTGTGTGTGTGTTAAGGTGAGAGTAGGCATGGGTGAGAGAGGTGTGTGTGTGTGTGTGTGTGTGTGTGTGTGTGTGTGTGTGTGTGTGTGTGTGTGTGTGTGTGTGTGTGTTAAGGTGAGAGTAGGCATGGGTGAGAGAGGTGTGTGTGTGTGTGTGTGTGTGTGTTAAGGTGAGGGTAGGCGTGAGTGACAGAGACGTGTGTGTGTGTGTGTGTGTGTGTGTGTGTGTTAAGGTGAGGGTAGGCTTGGGTGAGAGAGACGTGTGTGTGTGTGTGTGTGTGTGTGTGTGTGTGTGTGTGTGTGTGTGTGTGTGTGTGTGTGTTAAGGTGAGAGTAGGCATGGGTGAGAGAGGTGTGTGTGTGTGTGTGTGTGTGTGTGTGTGTGTGTGTGTGTGTGTGTGTGTGTGTGTGTGTGTGTGTGTGTGTGTGTTAAGGTGAGGGTAGGCGTGGGTGAGAGAGACGTGTGTGTGTGTGTTAAGGTGAGGGTAGGCGTGGGTGAGAGAGACTCTGGGTTTTACGTAATAAGGCTGAGCTGGAGGATCTTGTCCTCGTTCACTGGTGCCCTCTGTGTTCAGTGACGTTTTTCAACCTAATCACAGTGCTTTTCATAATTACCAGCTTCCCTCTCTGCCCTGCATCTGTCTGCCTGTCATTCTTTTTTCTTTCTTTCTGCTATACCCCCTCCCCCCTCCCTCTCTTCTACTGCCTTTCCTTCATTTCCTTCAGACTTTAGTTAGTCTTTGCGGAAAATACTGGCATATGTCATGTTGTAGACTAGACCAACTGACTGCCCCACTGTGCCCATTAGGTGTTAGGTGTTGTCCATTATGTGTTGTCCATTAGGTATTAGGTGTTGTTCATTATGTGTTGTCCATTAGGTGTTAGTTGTTGTCCATTATGTGTTGTCCATTAGGTGTTAGGTGTTGTCCATTATGTGTTGTCCATTAGGTGTTAGGTGTTGTTCATTAGGTGTTGCCCATTAGGTGTTAGGTGTTGTTCATTAGGTGTTGCCCATTAGGTGTTGGGTGTTGTCCATTATGTGTTGTCCATTAGGTGTTGGGTGTTGTTCATTAGGTGTTGCCCATTAGGTGTTAGGTGCTGTTCATTAGGTATTGCCCATTAGGTGTTAGGTGTTGTTCATTAGGTGTTGCCCATTAGGTGTTAGGTGTTGTCCATTATGTGTTGTCCATTAGGTGTTAGGTGTTGTTCATTAGGTGTTGCCCATTAGGTGTTAGGTGTTATTAATTAGGTGTTGCCCATTAGGTGTTAGGTGTTGTTCATTATGTGTTGTCCATTAGGTGTTAGGTGTTGTTCATTAGGTGTTGCCCATTAGGTGTTAGGTGTTGTTCATTATGTGTTGCCCATTAGGTATTTTTCATTAGGTGTTGCCCATTAGGTGTTAGGTGTTGTTCGTTAGGTGTTGTTCATTAGGTGTTGCCCATTAGGTGTTAGGTGTTGTTCATTAGGTGTTGCCCATTAGGTATTAGGTGTTGTTCATTAGGTGTTGCCCATTAGGTGTTAGGTGTTGTTCATTAGGTGTTGCCCATTAGGTGTTGCCCATTAGGTGTTAGGTGTTGTTCATTAGGTGTTGCCCATTAGGTATTAGGTGTTGTTCATTAGGTGTTGCCCATTAGGTGTTAGGTGTTGTTCATTAGGTGTTGCCCATTAGGTGTTGGGTGTTGTCCATTAGGTGTTGGGTGTTGTTCATTATGTGTTTCCCATTAGGTGTTAGGTGTTGTTCATTATGTTGTCCATTAGGTGTTAGGTGTTGTTCATTATGTGTTTCCCATTAGGTGTTAGGTGTTGTTCATTATGTGTCCCCCTATGTGTTTCCAGTATACAACAGTTAGATGTGTCCTTTCTCCATCTCCCATCAGTTCTTCCTCCATCCGTCTCTGTTTTCCCTTTGTGTGAGATAACACTAGCAGTTACCAGGCAACAAGCTTGAAGTTTTTCTGCACATGCTCTGTTAGTCTGGTGTGTGTGTGTGTGTGTGTGTGTGTGTGTGTGTGTGTGTGTGTGTGTGTGTGTGTGTGTGTGTGTGTGTGTGTGTGTGTGTGTGAGTGAGTGCTGTTCTTCTCTGTCAGTCTGGTGTGTGTGTACACTGTTCTTCTCTGCTGGTGGACTGGACACGCACAGGTCAGCCTGTGTTCAGGCTCCATTTCAGATAGTCAGTGTTGTGTTTAATGCTGCAATATATCAGATTTTTGTCAACAGGAATGATGTATCAGTTTCTGCAACTTATACAAACATTACTTAGTTTATACAAACAGGGAAGCTACAGTTCACAGACTGGTTTTGCATGACTGCAGTCAAATCTGTAACTGGATTTTGTGTGTGTGTGTGTGTGTGTGTGTGTGTGTGTGTGTGTGTGTGTGTGTGTGTGTGTGTGTGTGTGTGTGTGTGTGTGTGTGTGTGTGTTTGTGTTCTAAATTTATATGCTTTGATCAGGGGAGGCTACATGAACTGAGGCAAGGAACAGTAGGCCAGTTTGTAATCAGTGTGAGAGTCCACAGCAGAGGGTTCCAGCAGGGTGCTCTGATGCTGTCTCCCTGCACAGCATAGCACAGGCGAGCAGCATAGCAGGATCCCTGACACACACACACACACACACACACACACACACACACACACACACACACACACACACACACACACACACACACACACACTCACACACACACACACACACACTCACACACATCATAGAATCAATATCATCTGAACTGGCAAGAAGAGATATTAAAGCTCACTTTACAGATGTGCAGTATGACTTTTACTAATGACATCTAAGGTGAATTTCAGCTGAGAAAATCATGCTAATGTGAAGGTCCACAATGGCCTTTGTGTTCATGGGAGAACTTTATTAAATGGTTAACTGCAAGTGGAGCAGAACCCTGAGCTTCTGAACCAAAATGGTGTGAAAGGACTGTGGATTACCAGGACTGGATGGTACTCTGCAGTGTGGGAATATGTGATGAGCTAACATTACACATTACACATTACACATTACATATTACACATTAGGAACCAACCGATTAAGGAATGTTCTTAGCCATGGTAGGTTGTAGGATAATTTGTAAAACACGTGCAAATTTTTTAGGTGACTTTAGGCTTTTATAAGGGAAAGTTCTGCGTTAGCCCTGCCCAGATGACAGACGGGAACGATTCTAACAACACACACACATACACACACTCACACAAACCAGAGTCCCTTTCACACCCTCTCTCAGTTTCAAACACACACATGCATGCAGGGCGTGTGGCGTCACACCCCACTGTGTTTCTGTGTCTGTGTCTCACGCTGGGGGGAGGAGGACTGTTTGATCAGAGAGCATGAAGTGGTTCTGCTTCATGCTCAGAAGAGAGACAGCAGGACGGGGACACAGCAGGACAGGGACACAGCAGGACGGGGACACAGCAGGACGGAGATGATCTAGAACGACGGAGATGGGTTAAAGACTCAGGTTAAACACCTCCAGCATAAGGAGGGCGTGAGTCAGAGTTTCTGTGCCATGCATTTACCCATGATGCAGTGTAAAACAGGAACATGGGGGGCAGGAGAGCTTTGTCTTTTCTTTTTCTTTTTTTGAACGCCTCATAATTATTCTGTCTTTGATTCTAATTGGTCATCCCGAGGGCTTCATGGGGAAGCAGCTTTGTGTGTCTCAGCTAATGTGCTTTCTTTTTTGTTGGCGTGTGTGGTAATGTCGTCGTCGTCATCATGACATATCACCTCTCCTTTCCTCTCTCTTTCTGTCCGCCTCTGCCTCCAGTGATGAAGAGGAGCTGAGAAAGTCGTTCTCCGAGCTGGGAGAGCGGCGTGGCGAGGAGTCCGGTGTGCGGGGCGAGAAGCACGCGGCGGGCGGTGTGGTCCCCGCGTCCGGCGCCCTCCTCTACAACACGGGCTTCCTGGTGCGAAAGGTCCACGCCGACTGCGACGGCAAACGCAGTGCGTATCTGGCCACCCTGCTCCACACAGAACAGCAGTCACACACTCACCATGGCCGTCGTGAGCTCTGGCTGGATGAACCTCTTTAGAAGAACTTTGCTACTGCCACTGTGAACTGGTGGCGTACAGTCCTATTTTGAATATGTATTCTTAAACACCCATTCAAGAAAGGTTGATGAATAGCTGGTGGGCTCGAGCAATGCTTTAGATAAGTGAACACAGAACTGTAACCAGACCAAATGCCTATGTTAAAAGCTCACTTCAAAATGAACAAGAATGTTAAATAAGTTTAATTTATACAGTGCCTTTCTCATACCCAAGGTCCCTGCACCCACCAGACATACACAGATACAAGGAAAAAAGAACATTTATTGGAGTAAGAAACAGAAAGTGTTGAGGAAAGTGAACAGAAGGACAGAGTTGAAGTTTGGAGCCATGACACTGAAAGACATGCTCTAACAGTGACGGGTCTGAATGCTGGGGTAGCGAGGAGTCCATCTGCAGATGGTGTGTGAGCAGAGGAGTAGTGGTGAAGATTCTGAGCTGAACAGGGCAGAGTCACATAGACTGTCCAGGTCAGTCAGACAGGGAGCCAGAGTAACTGATAGAACGATGGAATGACAGAGGTCAGGGGTCATGGGGATATGAAAAGAGAGATGAAAATAGTAAACATAGAAGGACATGACAGCATGCACCATAGTGTTTGTATCTGTATGGTTAGGCGTGGGGTTATGGTGTAAAATGAAACCAGAGGACAGATACAAGTTTATTTCAGCAAGGAAGATGTGAGAGAGGAGACTGACCCCAGCTGATCCGCTGAACCTTGCCCCTCCGTTTACATGCTCATCAGATTGTGCTGAGATGTCCTTCAGGGAAGTAAGTGAACAGGTTGTCGTTATCTTGTGAATTGCAGCCCCTCGAGGGAAGAGAGGTTGGAAGACGTTCTATGCTGTCCTGAAGGGTCTAATTCTTTACCTTCAAAAGGTGAGAATGACACTGTCTCCCTCTCTCTCTCTCCCTCTGTCTCTCTCTTTCTCTCCCTCTCTATCTCTATCTCTCTCTCTCTCTCTCTCTCTATCTCTCTCCCTCTCTCTCTCAAGCCCTTGTGGATTTAATCATACTTGTCGTGATGCTGTTAAACCACAAGTGTCCCTTTGACCACCCCGCCCTCAGCTCTCGTTTTGAACATCATAATGCACTTATGCTATTTTGAGAGAGTGAGCTTTTATCACTGTGATACACTCAGAGACAACCCAAAACCAGTTTATTGACTTTAGTCATTTTATTACTCATATCTTTTTGAATTCTATATCTTTGTACTACTCCTAGGTTATTTAAAATGAATGTAGGTAAGGCAGCAGACACTGTATTCTAACAATAGAATATACACTTATCAACCAATTTATTAACATCCAGTACACCTGTAACCATCAGTACACCTACTCAATCACTTAGCCAATCAACAAGTCCTGTAGCAGCACTGCAGTACAAGGCATAATGCAGAGAGGATTAAAGAGTTTCAGGTAGTGTTCACATCAAACAGAAGGGGGAAATGATCTGTGAAACACTGACTGTGGCATATTCGTTGGAGCCAGATGGACTGGTTTGGGTATTTCACAAACTGACAAGCTTTTGGGGTTTTTTTGAATGCAGAAGTATTTCTAGAGTTCATGGAGAATGCTGTGAAAAGCAATAGATGTCTCTTGAGGGCTAGATCATTGATGAGAGAGGTCAGAGTACAATAGTCACACTCATCCAAGGTGGTGATGTAGACCGCATGAATCCATGGACCCAACCTGCCCTGTGGTGGTGGTGTAATGGTGAAGGGGATGTTTTCTTGGCAAATGCTAGGATTCCCACCACCAGTCGAGCCTTGTCTGAATAGATCTGAATACCACAGCTTGAGTATTTAGTATCTGAGTACTGGCGTACTGAATACCTTAGTATTGAGAATCTTAGTTTTGAGTACTGAATACCTGAGTACTGAATACCTGAGTACTGAAAGTAGCTGCCCATATGCTACTTTAACATTTTAATGCAGCTCGTCTCACCTTAGCATGGCTAACAGCCATTCCCTCTGGATTCTTCTGTATATGAGAATTAGTGATTCACAGCATGAACGTGCAGCTGACCAACGTGCAGCTGACCAACCTGCAGTGGTTACGTGATGCTCTCACGTCAACTTCTCAAAGTAATGTTTCAAACAGCTTACAGAATTCATGCCATCAAGACCCGAAGCACTTCTGAGAGCACAAGGGGGTCCTGTCCAGTATTACTACTGTGTTCCTACTGAAGTGGCTGGTGAGCGTAGCTGAGTATTTCTGTGGAAGGGTTCTTACCTCCCATGGTAACAGTCAGAGAATACTAAACATGTGCTCCACTCTGCCCCCATGCTGATAGCTCTAGAACTGCATGTGATTTTTAGAAATTATTTTAGAATCCTGACAGTTAAACATTTTGTAAGTGGCGCATGACTCCAAACATCGAAATGAGTTTGCATTTGATAACATGATGGAATATGCAGAGTCGTGACAGTTCCTGCACTTTTTCCTGGCATGGCCTTGGACAGACAGACTGAGTTTCCAGCCTTATCACTCTCTCTGGCTGACCCTCTGTTCCCAAGTCAGTTGGAGACGCCACCAGAACGCTGGATAGCCAAGTAGCTTTGTGTTCCAGCTGGCTTGGGGCCTGTTGTCTAAGCACCCATGCCAGCTTCCTGCTTAGCACTTCTTTAGCTCTGATCCTTTAAAAGGAACTGGAGGTTCCATCCAGTCATGTTGTTATGTCAACATAGCCAAGGGGGGACTGTTTACTTGTCTGCAGAGAAAACAAATTAATGTTAATATTCAGTGGAAATTAAGAGGAAAATGTGTTGTTTCGACTATTTATACATTTCCTTTCATTTTAATTATTTCATTGATATTTTATGTATGTTAATTGTGTCCGATTGTGGCGGTGATATTTGAAACAGTTGCCAGTGACCTTTCACAGTGCAGTTATTGTCTTGGCCATGTTAGTGAAGTGAATCAGCAAAACAGGGACAATGATACAGTACACTAATAAAGTCTTTAATAAACACATGTTTATTTAGACCTTCAGAGCCTCTGAAACAATTCACTTTGTACTTTAATTAAAGAAGACTGCAAAAGGTGTTTTTTGTTTTCTCATATCTGAAATGTCTGAAAAGGTTTTTCTAAGGAGCATACAGTCTCTGTTCATTCATCAATTGGCCAAATATTGTATTAGTCAATATTTAAGTAGGTTGATTCATTAGATTATAAACATGTACATCTGAATACCAAAACTTCAGTATTGAGTATTTTGAGTATTGTTGCTGACAATATGCAACTTGAACTGATACATGGACATACTGATTGGTGGATTGGTTGGATGATTGGTTGGATGGATGTTGCAGGGAGAATATCGGCCGGACAAGCAGCTGTCTGATGAAGATCTAAAGAATGCTGTGTCCATCCACCACTCTCTGGCCGTCCGGGCCACTGACTACCACAAGCGCCCCAATGTGTTCTACCTGCGCACAGCTGACTGGAGGGTCTACTTGTTCCAGGCCCCGTGAGTAACACCCACTGCTTTCTCTTGCCCCCACATTTTTGCCTGTACTGCTCTCCTCTCAGTCTGCCAGGGGAACAGGTATCGACTCGTTCATTCCTGATGTTGAAGAAGGATTTTTAAAGAACGGTCAAATGTGCACCTGCTCTTGAATGCCACAAGACAAAGAAGAGCACAAAACAAGAAATGATAAAATCCACCTTGCTTGAAGCATAACCCATAGCAGTGAAGAGGAAGCACAGCTCATAGAAATGAACAGAAACATGTAAACTGCTGTCATGCACAGTGGACCAACAGAAGAAGCTGATACTTTGACAAACACACGTGCTACAGAAATATTTAAAAGGTTATTGTTGGAATAAAAGACAAATATCTTCAGCATCTTTGAGGTTAAGAATGCTCAGAGCCCATGGCCTGTAGCGAATGAGGTGTATTGTGAAATAACCCTATGCCCTCTCTCTGCTGTTCAAATGCCCCAACCACCAGGATCTGGAGTGGTTGTGCTGAGAGAGGAGCACATGTTGTAGAACTGAAGCCCCATGGCATGTCCTCTCCCACCCCGCCCACTGCACACTCCCACTATGTGGCTGCTGTGTGTGTGCCTGGGTCATCATGGATGTGTTTTATACTCAGCCTGTCTGCCTCTGTGTGTGTGTGTGTGTGTGTGTGTGTCCCATCCCAGCCCCCAGGGGAGTGTGTTCTGCTCCAATTGCAGTTTGTCCCAGTTACAGCCCTGTATGACGGGCTGGAGCTGGATGTGTGGGAATGCATTTGTCTGAGTGTGTGGGTTTGGGTTTTGTTAGCTACGACACTTTTCACACCATTAGCAGGCATTCTTGGGAGGTTGTCACCAGCGATTGCACCTAACCATTGCTTTAATAGGCAATTTGATCAAATTTAACCTTTTTTATTTTATAACTTTTCAGCTTCTGTTAACCAGTGACATATAGAAACAAAATAACCACATTAATTCTTATTTGTTGTGCTCTGTTCAAATTGTTTGTGTGTGTGTGTGCATGTGTGTGTGTGTGTGTGTGTGTGTGTGGGGGGGGGGGGGGGTGTTTGTGCATTGTTGTACTCATGTGTGTGCAGGAATGCAGAGCAGATGCAGTCTTGGATCACCCGCATCAATACAGTTGCTGCCATGTTTTCTGCCCCGCCTCTCCCAGCTGCCATTGGCTCTCAGAAGAAATTTAGCCGCCCGCTGCTTCCAGGATCTGCCTCCAAACTCTCACAGGTCCAGTGATTCAGGAACAAGCATTTTTGGATAGCACCTGCAACCACTTGTGAATTCAGTGACTTATTGTGTTCTAAATCTCTTAAGTGTGTAATTACTAACTTGTGTTGTGTGTGTGTGCGTGTGTGTGTGTGTGTGTGTGTAGGAGGAACAAGTACAAGCTCATGAGGCTCGTTTTCATGCCACCTCTGCTGAGCTGGCTGAACTCCGCTCATACCCCCCGGACCGAAAGGTCAAAGGTCGAGAGCTAGAGGAGTACCGACTAAGAGAGGAGTATCTAGAGTTTGAGGTGAGAAACAGAACAAGCAGTTTGGACAGTTCTAAAGCATGTACATAATTATAAAAAGTACAGGAGCTCTAATTCAGGACGCTCTCAACACTTGACCATGGAAGGCTGAAATGTTTCATGCGTATTCCCTAGGCCTTGGTTCACTGCTCAGTAGATCTTCTCTCTGTGTCTCCCAGAAAACGCGCTACGAGACCTACAGCATGCTGCTCAGAGCCAAGCAACGCTGCGGAGACGATGACCTCTCTGTGTTTGAGGCCATGCTGCTGGAGGAAGGCTCTCTTCAGAGGGCCCAGTCCAGCCCCACCCTCGAGGAGAGCCTGACCTGCAGTACCAGAGATGCTCCCAGCACCGCAAGGGACGCTTCCACCACAGGAAACGGCACCGGTTTGAGCTGCGTCCGCGGACAAGGCCAGAGACACAGCTACCGGCAGGCTGTCAGGAAGTGACCGCTCCCACCCCCACCACCCATACAGGAAGCTCTTAGTGCTGGAAAGGAAGCGAGGTCATTCTCTTTCCTGTGTGTGCCCATCTGCTCTCTGTGCCAGCAGGAAGTGGCAAAGGTTCTGACTGTGTGATTGGCCAGCTGGTGGATGAAGTCACAATGAAGGGTGCTGAGCAGTGATTGGAAGGGGAGGAGGGGGACAGAGGAAAGTGTCTGAGACACTCTGTGGTGTTCATGTGAGAAAAGATGGATGCCAATGAAGAAAAGAGAGAGGGGGCAATGCATCCACTTATCCATAATTTCTATCTCATCATCTCTGTTGAGCTTTAATCTGTTTTAAGAATCCACACAATCTCAGAGGTCTCCATTTGCCTCAGTACTGGGACCAAAATAGCTCTATACCTTTAAAACGACTGTTAGCCCTGCAGTATCAGATTATCAGTCACGTAGAGGCCATAATCAGACACTGTACCATGTAAAACAGTTCGGTATTGTGAGAACCGTGCTATTGCACATCATACCTTTGCACTTTTTTTTGTTACTAAACGTGCTGTAATTGTACTCCCTGTATATCTCTTAATGCCATAGCAACACAGCATCAGTGCACTGAACAGCATCCAGATGTTACAGCCCATCACATGACAACAGGGAGGTTTGTTTGTGTCCACGGCGTCACATGTGACCACGGCATCACCGAGCCGTGTATGCTCTGGACACACAGGGGCTGAATCCCAAATGGCTCCCTGGTTGATAATGAGTGCACTTTTTAAGGTGACCAAACTCACAGCACACACCGCAATATACTGTATGTTACTTTATCCTGGATTCTATCCAAGCCTCTATTTAACCCAGAATGAATGACAACCGCTTCAGAAAGCACATTATAGTAGTTAACAATAATAATGTCATGATGAGTGTTTTGTGGAAAGAAACACATGAAAGTTTAACTTTGAGTGGCACCTGGATCATGTATCGGATATTATTAAGGCTAAAGTGATTACACCAGAAACGTATCATTTTTTAACACAAAAATCATTTTGTCCCAGAATATGTCTTGCACATAACTTTAAATATTATTATTGTCTGAGGTACATTAGTGTCTCTGGAGTTTGAATATTCTTACCGTCATTGTCCTGTTCATTCACTTGGCTGCACATTTGCGTCCTCTGTGGCCAGCATGGCTGAATAGTGATGGCTTCTTGTGTCCTCCCCTCTTCTACAGAACAGCAGCCATTCTAGTGGTGATATGAAATATAGCGTGTGTAGTGTGGCTGTCTTTCTGGCCTGTTACGATCTCCACCTAGCTCTGTGACTGTGTCTCTATGATCTTTATAACACTTAAGCATTTAATAAGATTCAACTTTGTCCATTATTGTATTATTGTTTGTGTTTGTGTGCATGTGTGTGTGCGCGCGAGTGTGTGCGCGTGTGCGTGCGTGACTGCATCAGAAGGCATGTGTGCGTGTGTGTGTGCGTGTGGGTGTACATGCATGTGTGCTTGACACAGTATATCAAATGTATATGGAATGTTTTTTATACATTATGATTATGGATTACCAACATTGATCTGTTTCAAAAGGGCCTATTTATATGCTTAAATAATTTCCATTTTAAGTTGTTTGGCGCGCTTTTTGAAAAAATACTATTAAGAATAGACAGATCAAGCTGTAATGTATTATAATGGATGTACATTAGTTACCAAGGCACTGTCTATTAGAATGATAATGACTCACCAAACAATGATGAGATTCTAGAACCATGTTTAGAAATTAAAAGGTTCTCATCACTGTTCCTTATTTGTTTATTTATCTGTTTGGATAAGCAGTTTCAGCAAGTAAATGTGGCATAAAAACACTTGTCTGGTTTTCCACATTTTTTCCATGCTTTCTTAAAAGCAGGTTTGGGTGTGTGTGTGTGTGTGTGTGTGTGTGTGTGTGTGTGTGTGTGTGTGTGTGTGTGTGTGGGGGGGGAGTACTTTATGCAAATAACAGCTAAATGGAATAATTTTTACTACTATGCTCCTTTTGCAACATTCAGATCACAATTTTTTCAAATGCAAAGTGTGATTTCATAAGTGATCTTTATGGTATCTGTTTTCCAAACATGGAGGTATAAAACAAAAAATACAAAGGGATGTTTTGTAATTTGTGATGTAATATGCTTTGTACCAGACATGTAGAACTGACGCTATGGGTCTCCAGGCATAATTAGTTACAAGCCATTTTAATATTTCAGGCTAATGCAGTGGTTCTCAATTTTTTTCTATCATTCCCCACCTCAGAAGAAGGGGAAATTCCACGCCCCATTTTTGATATGGCCGCGATTTGTAGACGGGGGGGCGGGCGTAATTTGACTGGTACAAATTCATTAACGGGCCGAATCTAGCCCTGGTTTACACTGTTCCGCAGACATTTTTAACATCCGGGGCTTATGCAAAACAAGCAGGCATTAAAATGACAGGCTTAAAAGGTTCATTTCTTCCAATTGCTTGCGCCCCACCTGCAATACCCATGCGCCCCACACTTTGAGAAACGCTGGGCTAATGTAAGTACCACATTGGCTATAGTTTCCGTTACCACACATTAAACAACCAGCAGAGGGAGTTGAGAGAGTTCAAGCCATAAAATTGAGCTATAATGGCTAGAACACTGTGTGTGTGTGTGCACACATACTCATGTGTTTGTGAGATTGAGGGCCTATGAAATGTGCCTGCAGAGAAACATTTTTTTCTGATTGAATTTTCACATCCATCCAGCTGTTGTGTACTTATGAGCACATCAGCATTGTGATCTGTGTTTGATCTGTGAGGCACACAGACTCCTGCTTGGTTGGTTCTGGACCTTGACTGGTTCATGTGTTCTGTTGTTTTGTTTTTTTTTTTTATTAGTTTCAGTCAGATTCTGACAGAAAACTGCAAGATTTTGGTGACAACAGTGGGTAGCAGAGGTGGGACCAAGTCAGTGTTTTGCAAGTGTCAAGTAAGTCCAAGTCTTTATCTTCAAGTCCCGAGTCAAGTCTCAAGCAAAGACAGTCAACTCAAGTCAAGTCTCCAGTCAAGACAAGCAACCGTCAAGTCAAGTCCCAAGTCTGAAACTTGGAATTTCAAGTCCTTTCGAGTCTTTTTTTTTTTACAGGCACCAACGCTTTACGAATGCTACGCTGATGCGTTTCTTTACTCGTTTTGTTGGTGTCCGCCAGCCAAAAGATGACAGATCATTTACATTTACATCTTCTCTTAATTACATAAATGTACTTAAACAAGAATGTTTCGTTACATCATTTTACATGAAAATAGCAAGCTTCATCGTAAGCAAGATGCTGTCATTACGAATGGTTATTCTAAACATTTGGATAAAATGTTTAAATATAGACTAATAAAAGGTTAGGGTTATTTTTTCATTGTTTTCTGTTATTGTGGGGTCACGGTGTACTGTTGTTACCTGGAGATTCAGTGGGGTCACATATTCTGATGGCTGCCATCAGAATTGGTGACCCCAGTTAAAAAGGCTCACCTGTACATCCCATTCATGATTTCTTTGTTGGCTGTAATGGTGAGGGGATGGTAAATCTTGTTTAAGTACATTTATGTAATTAAGAGACGATAAATGTAAATATAAACATCTGTCATATTTTGGCTCGTGGACACCAACAAAACGAGTAAAGAAAGTGCATCAGCGTAGTTTACGTAGCATTCGTAAAGCGTTTGTGCCTCTGAACAGAAACTGAAATAGCGCTCCCTGTGGTCACAAAACTCGACGGTCACAGAATCTGGTGTAACGCCGGTGTGACGTTGGCGCCAGAGAGACGGACGAGACACGAGTCCGGTTGTTCACACACAGTCACTTTAATTTAACAACAAGTATTGCGCAATCAGCGCACGATAAACACTCACACACAGCACACAACGTGCAGACTGTAGACAACGACGAGCACAAGACACTGCGCGAACGCACATTAAATAGACAGACCACATCAACCCCACGTGATGACGAGACGAGCCACAGGTGAGACGGATAATGACAAGACGCACCCACACCCACGGAGGTACACAGACGCAGACGAATAGACACAGACAACATTAACACACGCCCCAAAGGAAGGGTTCGGGGACCGTAGCATGACAGACGCCCCCACCAAGGGCACTACCCGTCCCGGGGTGCCAACAGGACTGAGTGCCCCGAACCCACGTCGATGGGTGGATCTGAAGCGCCCAGTCCTGCGTCTGGGAGATGACCGCCCTCGGCGGAGAGTCCGCCACGCACAGTCTAGAACACCCTCCCTGGGAAGACGGGGGAAAACACGTTAGACACATTTAACGGGACATTCACAAACACACACACAGGTACACTTACACATAGTGGAACGAAAGGGAAAAACGGGTTAGGCACACAAATGGGAAGACTTACGAACACTGGCATACACAAACATGAAACAGGCGCCAGACTACGCGCCAGGAGTAGAGCGACAAGGGGAGAGAGATCGGGAGCTGCCGGTGCTGCAGCGGACGGTCCTCCTCCGGTCTTTGCTGCGGATCCTCCGCTGGGTGCAGCGCGACCGGCGGACTTGCCGGGTGCTGCGCGACCGGTGGACCTGCCGGGTGCTGCGCGACCGGTGGACCTGCCGGGTGCTGCGCGACCGGCGGACGTGCCGGGTGCTGCGCGACCGGCGGACCTGCCGGGTGCTGCGCGACCGGCGGACGCCCCGAGCGGACCGCCTGGGAGATCCCCTGCGGTCTCCATCTCCTCCTCCTCTTCTCCTTGGTCCCACTCCATGGACTGCTCCGGGCTGCCACCCCGGGAGCAGTCCATCCTCTCTCCTCCGGAACGATCGGAGGATGGGACCGTCTCTGGTGTCCACCTCCCCTTTACAGTCCCAGCGGAACACTCAGAGGGAGGCGGACTGCCTTCCTCCTCCGACTCGAACTCCTCCACCTCCTCGTCGTAGCCCACGGCTGGTGCGGAGCAGTCTGACGGAGGGTATTCGTCGTCTTCCTCCTCCTCTTCCTCCCCATAGACCACGGCAGGTGCGGAGCACTCGGACGGAGGGTAATCGTAGTCTTCCTCCTCCTCTTCCTCACCGTAGCCCACGGCAGGTGCGGAGCACTCGGATGGAGGGTAGTCCTCCTCGTTCCCCTCTCCCCCACCATAGTCCACCGTGGGGGCGTAGCAAACGGATGGAGGGTAGTCCTCCTCCTCACCGTAGTCCACGGTGGAGGCGGAACAAACCGAGGGAGCCTGATCTTCCTCTTCCTCCTCGCTCTCCGATTCCTCCCCCTCGAACTCGCTCTCAGGAGTCTTCTCTGTGGAGCAGAGTTCGAGGGAGCCTACCCTCAGGGGCGAGAGGTCTCTGGTGGGACAGGGGTGTCGCTCCTTCCACATCCGCACCACGGTCTGGCGGAAATACTCCGCCATTTCCACCGTCTTGGCCTCCCGAGACCGAAGCAGCATGATGCTGCATAACGGGTCCTGCTCCATCAGTTCGGGAGTTACGGTGGCCGCGCGGTGTGGGGCAGGAGCAGAGGCATGGCGGCGCTTGCTGGGCTTCTTGCCCTTCTTTGGCCGGGTGGTGTAGCCTGGCATGGCTTGGTGTCTCTTGTTGGCTCGTCGTTCTGTGACGTTGGCGCCAGAGAGACGGACGAGACACGAGTCCGGTTGTTCACACACAGTCACTTTAACAACAAGTATTGCGCAATCAGCGCACGATAAACACTCACACACAGCACACAACGTGCAGACTGTAGACAACGACGAGCACAAGACACTGCGCGAACGCACATTAAATAGACAGACCACATCAACCCCACGTGATGACGAGACGAGCCACAGGTGAGACGGATAATGACAAGACGCACCCACACCCACGGAGGTACACAGACGCAGACGAATAGACGCAGACAACATTAACACACGCCCCAAAGGAAGGGTTCGGGGACCGTAGCGTGACAGCCGGTCTGCGTCAGAAGGACGGAAATGAAATTACAGTTTTTTACAACTGTTTACACACATTTTCCAAGATCTGTGTCTATTTTTCAAAACTCTACACACAAAACTCACAATTGCTCACACAAAATGCAAAATGCCTCAAATCAATTCAATTCAATTGTGCTGTACAGCAGATTAGCAGATAAAATACAAGGAAAATACAATACAGATTAAACAAGTTAAAAGAGATTGAATAGTAAAAAGAATAGAAAAATAAAACATTATTAGGTTAGTTAACATTATAGGCCAAAGAAAAAAGGTAGGTTTTAAGGTGGGCTTTGAATTCGCTTATTCCTGTTATACACCTAATATCCAGGGGTAACGAATTCCACAGTCTGGGAGCAGCAACAGAAAAGGCCCGGTCCCCTTTCTGTTTCAGACGAGACTGTGGAACATTCAATAATGGTTTACCAGTAGACCGAAGTGACCTTTGGGGCTGGTAAGGGAGCAACGCGTCGCTTAAATACACCGGTGCCATGCCATGGAGGGCTTTAAAAACAAAGAGCAAAACTTTAAAATGTACCCTATATTTAATGGGAAGCCAATGTAGCGAGGCCAGGACAGGTGTAATATGTTCCCGTTTTTTTGTACCTGTGAGTAATCTGGCAGCAGCATTTTGGACAAGCTGCAAACGGGCCAAAGAAGACTGACAGACTCCCATATATAGAGAGTTACAATAATCGAGGCGTGAAGTGATGAAAGCGTGTATGACTATCTCAAGGTCCTTAAATGATAAAATAGATTTCAGCTTTGTGATGTGTCTTAACTGATAAAAACTGCTATTTACAACTGAGTTTATTTGTTTATCAAATTTTAGAGCATGGTCAAAGATAAAACCTAAATTTTTCGCATCATACGATGTGTTGGGAAAAAGATGCTTCAAATCTTCACTAATAGTTTGGGAGCTTGAAATCGGACCAAATATGACCGCCTCGGACTTTCCTTCATTAAGCTGAAGGAAGTTATTAGTAAACCACTGCCTGACTTCGTTCATGCATTCAGATAGCCTATACAAAGAATGATTATCCCCTGGTTTAAGGGGAAGATAAAGCTGTGTATCATCTGCATAGCAGTGGTACGAAATTCCAAATTTCTGAAAAATTTTTCCTAGGGGAGCCAGATATAGTGAAAAAAGTACAGGACCCAGGATTGAGCCCTGTGGAAAACCGTAGGTGACAGTAGCATGTGATGAAGACCATTTACCCAGCTGTACCGTGTAAGATCTGTCTTTCAGATAAGAGGAAAACCAATCTGTATCCCAGTGAAGGTGTTAAGACGCTTTAAAAGAATGTGATGATCGACTGTATCAAATGCAGCAGTGAGGTCTAAGATGACACAGTGATTAGAATCAAGAGACAGTAATAAATCATTTGTTAGTTTAAGCAATGCTGACTCTGTACTGTAATAGGTCCTAAAACCCGACTGGAATTTGTCCAAAATATTGTTTTCAGCTAAATGTGATGACAGCTGGAGGTAGACTACCTTCTCTAAAACTTTAGATAAAAATGGCAGTTTGGAAATGGGTCTATAGTTAGAGAGGGTGGTTGGATCTAAGTTCGACTTCTTGATGAGAGGGTGAACTATGGCATGTTTAAAACACAAGGGGACATGCCCATTTATGAGACTGCAGTTGATAATGGAGAGAACACTGGGGCCAACAGTGTCCCAAACACTCTTAAGAAGGCGTGATGGAATAATATCCAATGAGCAATTTGTAGGCTTCATATGAGTTACAGTATCCGTTAGAGAGGACAGAAACACAGAATCAAACTGAGTCAGAAAAGTAGAACAGGCCATGAGCTCAGCAGACTCAAAACCTACTGGGCAGATGGATGATCTGATGGACTCAATTTTACCAACAAAAAAGCGGAGAAATTTTTCACACAATTCAGGAGAATCTTCGATATGGCTATTCTCATTTGGACATAAAATTGTGTTGATTGTATTAAAAAGGACTTTAGGGTTATGAGAGTGACTAGAGATCAAATCTGAAAAGTATTTGGCTCTAGACATTTTTACAGAGAGCTGAAACTTTACCAGTGAAGCTTTTAATATTTCACAAGAGATCTGGAGTTTACCTTTCTTCCACTTTCGCTCAGCTTTCCTGCACTCCTGCCTAAGAGAGCGTGTTTCAGAATTAAGCCAAGGTTGGGTTTTAGCATTGGGTCTTTTAACTCTAAATGGAGCAATAGAGTTCAAGATGTCAGTGCAAGTGGAATTAAAGAGATTTAATAGATCTTCCAGATTTGTGCTTTGTAAGGAGAGGTCAGTAATATTGCAAAAGGGAGATTCCATGTAAGCGTCTGAGAACAGTTGAGCAGTAGCAGTATTCATAGTGCGGGTATAAGAGCTGCTTAAATGTTGTGTAGATGGTGTAGACAATAATACTGACTCAAACAAGACAGGTCTATGATCTGAGAGACAGATATCCTGAATCTCCACATTATAAACTGAAAAACCAGAGGACAACACCAGGTCGAGAACATGGCCCTGTTGATGAGTGGGATTTTTAACTGACTGAATGAGATTAAAAGAGTCTATTATATTTTGAAATTCTGTGGCCATTGGTTTTGAAGGGCAGCAAAGATGAATATTAAAATCACCAAGAATTAAAAGAGAGTCAGCACTAGGAACAATAAAAGATAGAAAATCTGAAAATTCTTGTATAAAATGAGTGTTATGTTTAGGAGGTCGGTAGACAAGAGCACAGAGCAGTGGTGTTGGTAAAACCAGTTTAAACAACTGAACCTCAAAACTAGTAAACTTTTCTACTGTCATTAACCGGCAATTAAAATGACTTTTAAAAAAGCACGCCAGACCCCCACCTCTTCGACCCTCCCGAGGGGTATTAAAGAATGAAAAATCGGTAGGGGTCAGTTCAGAAAGGGGGGCAGAGTCCCCAGGTGTGAGCCAAGTTTCAGTTACAAACAAGAAGTCCAAATTTCGTGACGTTAAAAAGTCATTTAGAATGAAAGTCTTGTTTGTGAGCGATCGGGCATTAATAAGAGCCATCTTAGCTGAGATGAGTTTTCCACTTTGTACCTGGGGCTGAAACTTCAGTGGACGTAGGTTTTGAGGATTGATTCCGCCGTTGCGGACATGCACTCTCGCTGGAAGCCGACGAGGAGTGGGCGTAGCGGCAGGAACAAGCTGAAGGAGGTCGGTGTATCTAAACTCCGGGGATCGCCGCGAGATGAAACGACCGCCTCCGGAATTCATGTCCAGGAGCGTGCTGTTGATGTTGACCGCAGCGAAATTCCTGGAAGATCTCCTAGTCCTCACCTGGACTCGAATGGCATTATTTGCCAATACCATATTTATAATCGCAGTCTCCTGCTCTTCAGTAAATTTGCGCCCTCGCCCTCCACAATTCCTCTGTCTATCCACTCTGTAGAAGATACAGAAGCATAGTGAATGTGTGGTATGTCATAAAGTCTAAAATGTCTTCCTGCAGTAAGCTACATCATGGGATAGTATAATAATCACACTGACCATTCATGAATCATGAAATGTAGTACAGTAATATACATGATATAAGAGGAACAATTGTATGCATTTTACAGTTGTGCTGAAATAATTATTATGTTTATATCAGATAGCTGCATACCTGTTCTCATTTCGGAATGTTCGGATTATGGCTGATGGTTGATCACATGATCAACCAATGTAGCCCTAATCTCATCTGAGATAGCTCTCCTTGCTTCCCTTCTTTGCCCTTGTCCTCTTCCCTGTCCAACTCGTCCTCTTCCTCCCCTTCCTCCTCGAACCCGAACTCCTCGTGAACGTCCTCTGCCTCTACCAACTCTCCCGGCTCTCTCTTCGTTGTCATTCATGGTTCAAAACAGACATCTTGACATTTGACCTATTTATAGGCCTATACTTAGCCAATGATTCGTTGGTGTTCAATAAAGTAATGAGTGCTTACACATGTGAGGTGTGGGAGTGAAGCACTGGTGATTTAGTGTGGCATGTTGATAGGTTGTGTTTGAAAGATGAAATCAAGTAACTTCCTGTTTGATCTTTGTGTGTTAGGTAGAAACTTGTGTGTAGAGTTTTGCAAAATGTGTGTTTGGAAATTGAAAACTGAGTCAGACACTGAGAGTTAGTGTATGGTTTTGCAGATTTGGTGTGGGGTTATGGTGTTTGAAGGGCATGTTTAGAAAATTGTGTGAGAAGAAAAGATTTTGTGTGTAAACAGTTGAAAAAAACTGTAATGGGGCGCACTTTATAAATATTAATATGCGTTTTAAAATTTAGATTTGGGGTAAAAAAAATCAAGTCTTTGCAAGTAAACAGGTTCAAGTCCAATTCAAGTCCCAAGTTATTGGTGTAAAAGTCCAAGTCAAGTCTAAGTCTCTGAATATTTTTTCAAGTCAAGTCAAAAGTCTTAATATTAATTACTCGAGTCCAAGTCATGTGACTCGAGTCCCCACCTCTGAAAACATGTGCACATGTGTCAATATTAGGGATGCACCGATTCCGATATTAATATCTGAAAAAAAAATCTAGATCGGGTATCGGTGACAATGTGACCGATCCATAAAAACAAATCCATTCAGTCTAATTCAATGCTTGTAACGCTTTTCGGAGTTCGTTCAACCTTAAATATCCACTCTGTCCCGGACACGAAGTACACAGAGGAGAGATGAGAATCACTGACTCATACTCGCGCTGGTGGTATTACACTTAGTCCGTTTATTTGCTGGTTGACCAAAATAAACCTGGGCTCCAGCATTACTTGACTGTTCATACATCAACTGGTGAGTTGTCCAAAGGTCATTGAATGCGTTACTTACAGAAATAAAATAAAGAGCAGTGGTCTGAGTCGGTCTACGGCAGAAAACTATAAAAACAACAATATTCCATACGCGCGCTCAACTCGCTCCCTTAAAGAAACAGTACACATATTTCTGGCCGTTACATGCTTTGTGTTCTGCGTGTGATGTCTGCGCTAGCAAATAGCCGCATAGGTATTGCTGTTTCTCTTATTTCATCTCCTTATTTATTTTAAATGATATTTAGAATTTTGAACCATTTCAAAGGTTTCTTGCAGTTTATTTTTTTCATGTTTGACCAAAGTTGTGAACCTATTGTTTTTGTCAGTTTCAGGTTCTTTGGTATTATTATTTTACATTCGATGTTATATTCATTATTGCACTGACTGAACAAATGCAAGTTGTGTTGTTTTTACATGTTTTTATGTGTGTTTAAGTGTGCTATACTGGTGCAGAGTTTTCAATAAACTTGTAATTCAGTATGTCTGTGTAAAAAAAAAAAGTTTTAAGTCGATTCAGAACGGTTTTACTCTATCAGATCGGTATCGGATCAGTATCAGCCGATACTAAGCCTCAGATATCTGAATCGGTATCGGAAGTGAAAAATGTGAATCGGTGCATTCCTAATCAATATGGGGGGGGGGGGGGAGCAAAAATATTCTCATCTCGGGCATCGTGTGCCACATATCCGCAGATTCTTCAGGAAGTGAACTCTTCAACGCACCTTGCATGACATAATTAGTATAGTAACCATATCAATGTTGCATATTACAGATTTGCTTTAATGTCATTTCTTAAAAATATGTACAAATCAATAGCTTCATAAGCATCTCTTGAATGTTGCACAGGTCATACACATCCGGGTCACATGGGACTGACTGACGAAAGGTGCATTCTGTTTTGCATGTTTGAATGTCGTCATCTTCAACTTGAGCAAGGAAGTCTCTTGTTCTGTATAGCTCTGGCAAGGCATACATTGCATTTGGCCAGCCACTAGGAGCGTTGTCATTCTTTGATGGCCGTATGATGTGTGAATCCCACACTTCTGCAGTGTCATCCAACGCATCCTAGAAAAGTTTTAGAAAGTACAAAAAATGTCAGATAATTACATTCAGGTTTCATGATGCAGCAGTAATAATGCCCCTAATATCATACAACAATACACTGCTAAAAATCCAACTAAAACCCAGCTTTATCTTATGCCTGGCCCACACTACAAGATAATCATTTTCCAACACTGGTTGCAATTTTAAAAAGACCTTGACTATCAAAGACTGGTCTATAAGGGTCAATGTGGTTGAAACACTGGGGATCATATTGTTCGACCAACTTGGTCATGCTGGTCAAGCTTGCTCATACTGGTTGTCTAGCTTGGTCAGACCGATTATGCTTGTAGACTAGTGATGGGCACAGTGACTCTTTTAGATTAACTGAATCATTAGAATGAGTACAGTAAATAGATTAGTTCAAAAGATTCTTTCAGTGAATTGTTCAGTGCTTATTTATTTCTATTTCTTCTCCTAAACTCTGTTTGATTTGTTATTTAATTATGTAAATATTTTTAGTATTTTTTATATAGTGTACTTTTATTAATAGGAGCAGCCGTAACAATTGCAATTTCCCCCAGGGGATTAATAAAGTATTTCTGATTCTGATTCAGATTCTGATTGGCGGGAGGAGCCTGCCCTGCACCGTTTGATAGGGTAGCACATCTCGACAGAACATCGGCCTGCACGGTCACTGCTGAGCTCATCTACTGAACTGAGAAATTAACGAATCAGCTGTGGAAAGGATTTCGATTCAGTCTGACAACACTATTGTAGACCAGCTTAAACTTTCAATCACCATCTTAATCAGATGCTGTTTTTGAATAGCATATCAAATACACACTTTACCAAATTCATACAGTTTATCACATACAAACTTACCAACTGAAAGAATATGTCTGAAGTATTCATTCTTAATTTATAATTAAATTACATAATTACATGTTATATTCATCTTGATTTTTATATATAAAAATAAATAAAAAATAAATGTACGTTTATAAAAACATACGTATCATCCTTCTTGACACTCACACATACACAGCAAATGTTATTTCCACTCATCTTACCTGAATGAGTCCCATGTAACGCAGCTCGCACTGCGGAGCGAGGGGACAGACACAAATGCTGAGAAGAGCGAGATTTATTACAGGGCATACCATCATCGTCATCAGAGAAACAGTACGGGATCATAACGGGAGGGCAGTCAGAGTAACACAGGTACACGGGCATACTAAACACGACGGGGAAAACACAGAGCAAACTTACAAGCAAGAATGACCAGTGAACAGCCAAGCACAAAACAACAGCTTGACCAAAGCATAAAACCACAGATAACCAGACTGGGGAATCACCGGGACTTATAACACTGAACTGAAACAAAGGACAGGTGATAACAATAACACAGGGGCGTGGTAACAAACGAGGAATCACGGAGACAAACGAGCAGGGTGGGATAAACAGGCAAGGAACACAGACACGAGGGAACCCGGAGTAACAGCTAGGAGAGGGGGCGTTGCCATACGTGACACATGCAGCAAAACTGAATCAGGCTTTTGTCCAAAAATCCTCGATCGAAGATACCCTTGTCTTTGAGGTCTACAAGTAGAGCTATCCAAAACTCCAGGCATTCTTTTCGCAAAAAACTCCACCAACTTTCTATTCTCTGATTAGCTGTGCTTGCCCCATCCAGGTAGCTGTCAGTGCTTCCACACTGTAAAAAAAAAGTCGTAAAAAAACGGTAATATGTCCGGCAGCAAAAGTTGCCAAACAGTTACCGTAAAATTACAGTAAAATACCACACATAATTCAACAATGAATTACTGTAAAATTACAGATTTTCCCTGTATTTATTCTTTGTAATTTCACAGCCAAATTTGAGTAAAATTACAAATTTTCGTTGTAAGAAAACACAGCTAGAATGTTAAAATAACAGCATAATTAGGTTACTTAATGGTATTATTTAAACAATCTACAAATGATATTGTCAAAGTACAGAGGTAATCTGTGAATATATGTTCATATCCTATAAACTTACAGTGGATAACTCGCACAAACTCTTACAATGTACTGTTTATCAATGAGATTTCAACATTAAAATAATTGGATTCTACTTTTTAAATACACAAAAATAATGTAAAATTATATATTTTTAACCCTATATAAAAGTAGTTTCAAATCTTATGTGTTTAATTTAACATCCAATGGTCCAATAAATATGCTACTCTTTCCTATTAATTTACGGTGCTTGGGATGTATTAACATCTTAAGTTCCTGTTAAAACTACCAATATTACAATACATTTCTGTAAATATAAATATTTTAGTGGTTATTTTGGTCTTTAAATTCCAGCTTACATGAACATCAGCAGATAAAAGAATGGTGTACTTACATAAATTAACAAACAACATTTAAAACAATGTAAAAACATTAACCAAAACAATAAAACAATAATAAAAGCTCAGCCATAATACATACTTTCAATCTCTTTATTTTGACAGTTGAACTTCAACAATCATGACAACTGGGGGGTATTCCACGAAGCGAGCTAACTCAGTAAGCCAGACTTTTTAAGACAAGCCTGGCTCATTTTGCTCAAATTCGGTTCCACGAAAGAGGCTAGACTTGAGCCTCGCTCAGTTACTACAGCAACATATACGTTTGAACTAACCTGCTCCGTACCAGGCTAGAGTTGAGGCTTAGCTTAGCGGGACCGCTTCTATTGGCTGAGCAGCGTGATGTCAGTCTCGCCATCCGGGAAACTGAATTGAGGAACAAGGTTCCGCTGCAGTTCTATCCATTAAATTACTGTGGATGTAGCATATCATATCATATCTTTATACATTTAATTGAGTACTGTAATTATTAGTTTGGAATGATTGCAGGTTATTATTATCAAAATTTAATAAGTAAAATTTAAGAGTACATATTCATTGTTAATCAGTGAGGTTTCTGCACATTTTAATGTATTGGTTTAATCTTCACAAATTCAGGTCAGTGTAAAATGGAATACAGTGTGTAATCGCAGTTATGGTGCAGAAACATACATTAGCATAAACTCTATCACAAAAAATTCAATTCTTTGTACCTGAGTATTAATAATTATTAATACTGAGTAATTTAGGTGAAGATACTTTTAGGTATATATTTATCCCCATACTTCCTCTTTTGTGTTCAAATTACAAGCAAATCATATCACTCTGCAATTTACATGTGTTCAGTATAAATAATGTAAATGTGTGGTTAACTTAATGGTGCAAAAAGGAAATGGACACAGACAACTACCTTACCAAGATTTGCATACAGGTGATAAAAATAATCCAAAATGTATGCTATAAAAGAGCAGCTAACAGTGAAGGCTGATTGGCCATGACATGCCCATTTGTAGAAAATCCAGTAGATGAGGGAGCGTGTGTAGTGCGCAGAGCATTCATGCTACCAGCTCCAAGGTCCTTCCAGGACAGGACAGATCCACTTGGCTTTCCAGATGACTACTTATTTGAGCGCTACAGGTTCAGAAGACACAGTATTATATATCTTTGTAAATTACTGGGGCCATATATTGAGAAGAACACTAGACGTAGTAAAGCTCTTACCAAACCCCAAACGGTCTGTATCGCTTTGCGCTTCTTTCCCAGTCGTGCATTTCTGTACAGCGTTGGGGATGCAGAACATCTTAGTAAGGCAACGGTCTGCCGCGAAATTCGAAAGGTTTACCTTGCGCTTAAGCGTTTCCTTAATATATTCATCAAATTCCCTGGTCACAGAGGCATCCTTCCCATCCTTTTTCAGAACAGCTGGTATGTATTCTTGAGAAGTAGTGTTGGTTTGATCAGTAACTTGGAGTTAAATGTATATGACTTTAACAGACGCTCTTATCCAGAGCACTTACTGAAGTGCTTTGTATTCATCTTAATCAACTATTTCATGCTAAAATTAATTCAATTCAAAACGCATTGAATTCTCTAGGATTTCCAAATGTCATTGGTGCTATAGACTGTACTCACATCTGGATAAAGGCTCCACCTGTACCCATGGAGGCAGACTATGTGAACCAAAAAATTATTTCACAGCATCAATGTACAGGTACATGCAAGTTTTGCCTACCCAACAGAAATTGTAAAGCATGTCAGTTCATGGGTTTGAACAACTTTCACCCTTTGTCACTTTTGCCATTGTTCTAAATGGTTTGCACCAGCCAATTTCTATTCTCCAACATTGAGGCAATATGGCCCGGTTCGGTGCACGATTCCAGGATATTTTGTGCCTCCTCACTGGCACAGAGGTTTGCCGAAGGTAAGAATACTCCAACCACACAAAATAGTGCAGATTTGGCCTCAGTGTTTAACTATACCCCTTATAATCGTAGGTGCTTTTCCTGGCTTACTGCTTGGGGATAGGGGTTACCCCTGCCAACCTTTTCTCCTTACCCCATGTGCAGACCCTACAACAGATGCAGAGAGGAGGTTCAATTGTGCACATTCAAAGACAAGGGCATGCATTGAGATGGCATTTGGACAGTTAAAGAGCAGATTTAACTGCTTGCGCCATCTCAGAGTCACCCCTGAGAGAGCCTGTGATATTGTAGCAGCCTGTGCAGTTTTGCACAATGTGGCAATACTGCAAAAAGAAGAAATGCCAAGAGTGCAGTTGGAGCAATGGGAAGACGACATTTTAATTGCAGACCACATGGATAGTAGAGCTATGAGGGACATGTATGCAAACACTTACTTTAGTTAAGGGAATATTTTGTTTGCATTTGTTCATTAACACTATTAACATAAAACAAGACGCCTTTTTTTTGGAAAGAGAAATTTATTAATTGTCTTGCTGAGCCTGTGGACAGAAGAAACTTTGATTTACTTATCTCGCAAAAACAAGCATATTAAAGTGAGACCTTTATGCAAATACTCACATTTTTCTCCATTTTCTTTATTTTAAGCTCCAACTTCCGTATTTAGTTTTTTTGTATTGCAGATCTGCTTTTTTACATTCTATATCTTAGAGCAAGTATCTTTTGTAGATCTCCCTAATCATGGATTCCTTTAAGACTGAAGTATAGTCAAGATTGAGAAGTATTTATTCATGTTGAACTGCATAACTACTACTCACTTGTTCTCTTGTAGAGGTGTGAGCTCTGGACGTGGAGGCCTGAGGGTCTTCTCTCTGTTCTTCCATTTCCTTTAAACACAACACAAATTATGAGATCACACAGCACATTAACAGACAGATACATAGACACACACGCCTTACAGAACAGGCAGACACTGTGTCCTTTCTGAACAGGCAGAAACTGTGTCCTCATCCTCCTGTACCATTCTGGATGGTCCGGCAATCTCCCCCTGCAAACAACAAATTAAGACACATAAATGTTAACGATCCTCAAGGTTCAGTCATAAGAAATAAGCTGGTTTATGGTACGCACATCATTGTCAAATACAGGAGGGTCCAAAAGAGTCAGCACACCCCCCACCACTGTAAAATTTTAGTCATCAAGTATACAATAATACTACGATGTAGCCTGTAAGAACAAAAATGAAAAATCTGAGAAACAACTGAACCTACCTTTAACATAAGGCTATGTATCATGAGGACAGACAGGATCAGATGATGTTCCTCCTTCGATTCCCACAATGATGGGGCGTCCGCTGTTTTGCTCTAAAGCAAGGTCTTCTGCAGGAGTGAGGGCTACTACAGGAGGCCCACCACCAGTAGCAGTTTTCTTTCTGGTTGCTAAAATATTTTATACAGTTATTTATGGTGTTTTACCCTTTCCTGCACATTGGACTAATCAACTGTACTTACCATTCTGGAGTATATTTTTATATTTCCCTTGACCTGCTGCCACGTTCTCTTAACCCTGCACATGTTACTTCTAAATCAGGAAATTATTAACATTATTAATTTACTATAACACTTTTTAAATGCCAATGAATGGATTAAATTATATGCTCACGCATTTAATCTGTCTGCAATATTATGCCAGGCAGCTTCTCTGGCTTTATTAATACAGGACGTGTTGCCTTTCTTCATAATAACGTCTTTATATTCCTCATAAATACGTATGAGTAGCTCCTGTTCAGCAGAAGAAAAAAAAAGCTGCTCGTTCTTTCAGCTCTTTCGACATTTTCTTGCCTTTTCGAATATCTATTAGTGAGGCTGTATTGCGTCAATATAGGACCTAATGTTTTGAGAATCAAAAAACAGAATCCATAACCAAGAAATTACGTTTTGTAATTGAGAAAACTGTCGTTAATATTGAGAGTTTAAAAAGCTGGTTTGTAAACACAATATTTATGTTTTCAACAGTCTATTTTGAGTTTAATATTCTTGAAGAATCCGTTTTCGTTGCGCCTTTTGTCGTTCGCGCTTCTCTCGGTCTCGCCTCCAGAAGTTTCTCGCTTTTGACTTTTGGACCTGTTTTTACGGGTGGGCGGGATTTACACAGTCATTGGGTGATGGAGGTAAGCCCCGCCCACCCATGCCATTCTACACACACACGATTACAATATACAACAGGGTAGTCGTAACTCCACAACAATCTACTTCAGTCTATCTACTGTGGGTTACTAAAATAGATAATCGTTAAAAATAGCTGATATGAGAAAACATAAACACACATCTTGCCTGTGTTGTGCCGAATTCCAACTCAAACTAAGAATTACGAGAACAGTAACACACTTGATATACCGAAGTTCACCTCTGACTACGTGACCTCGCCATATTACTTTGTTCCACGTCGTTACAGACAACCGTGCATCTTATATATCTTAATGACAACCTGACTTATTTAATTTTTAATAAAATAAAATATAAAATAGACAATTATTACCTAAATATATTTTATTATGTCGCTAGGACAAACCTAGAGTGCTCAGTGAAATAAGTTATAATCACAGTAGGCCTACTCCCGTTAATCGGGGTGGGTTCGGGTACTGTGATTATAACTTATTTCACTGTCATTAAGATATATAAGATGCACGGTTGTCTGTAACGACGTGGAACAAAGTAATATGGCGAGGTCACGTAGTCGGAGGTGAACTTCGGTATATCAAGTGTGTTACTGTTCTCGTAATTCTTAGTTTGAGTCGGAATTCGGCACAAAACCGGCAAACACAGGCAAGATGTGGGTTTATGTTTTCTCATATCAGCTATTTTTAACGATTAACTATTTTAGTAACCCACAGTAGATAGACTGAAGTAGATTGTTGTGGAGTTACGACTACCCTGTTGTATATTGTAATCGTGTGTGTGTAGAATGGCATGGGTGGGCGGGGCTTACCTCCATCAGCCAATGACTGTGTAAATCCCGCCCACCCGTAAAAACAGGTCCAAAAGTCAAAAGCGAGAAACTTCTGGAGGCGAGAGCGAGACCGAGAGAAGCGCGAACGAGAAAAGGCGCAACGAAAACGGATTCTTCAAGAATATTAAACTCAAAATAGACTATTGAAAACATAAATATTGTGTTTACAAACCAGCTTTTTAAACTCTCAATATTAACGACAGTTTTCTCAATTACAAAACGTAATTTCTTGGTTATGGATTCTGTTTTTTGATTCTCAAAACATTAGGTCCTATTTTGACGCCATAAGGCTGTGTAAATACTGTGTGCACGCGCATGATCGCCGATTATAAAAGCCTGGCTTGAATTAGCAGGAACAAGTTGCGTCTGGATTTCGTTAGTGGAACGGAACTAGACGGAAGTGAACTGTTTGGCTAACTCAAGCGAGGCTCACTCTAATAAGCGCCGCTTTCATAAGCTCGCTTCATGGAATACCCCCCTGAACTGACTCTAAAAAAAATATAAAAAACACAAAAAGATGGTTACTATGGATTTTTACAATGTTCTCGAAGTTGAAAAGATTTATATTAAATGGGATTCTAAAATATAAACAATAATGTGAACTAACAGCACTAGTTATCTTATATCATTCTCAGTTTATTGTGTAGTATTGTGTATAGTATAGTATTGTGAGCAGGCCTTCAGCTCAGTTTAATTACCTTTACTCTGTAACGGCACTTTTATCTTCATTAATTTAACTTACTTTAAATCTACTGTTTTAATCATGCTTCCTATTTTAGATTTTATTGTGTTTGTTTCTTTTTTTATGTTTAAGTCTAACATTTTATTTTTAGTGTTCTTATCTTTGCCCCCCCCCCCTTTAGATCTTATTTACTTTTTATTATTTTATTTACTGTACTTTTTACATTCTATGTTATTTTATTATATATTTTTCTTTATATATGTGATTAATTTCTTAAATCTATTGTTTTACATTTTTCTGTGTTTTCTTTTCATTTGTAAAGCACTTTGAATGACCGTTGTGTATGAAAGGTGCTATATAAATAAACTTGCCTTGCCTTGCCTAGTATGGACTGTAGCAGCACGTGCCAATTAAAAGATTCAGATTAGGATTGCTTGGGAAAAATGTTTGTTTCATTTACACACCCAGTAGAAAATCAACAACTTGAAAAATTTAGCTACACTGAATTTGCTTCTACAACTAGAACTTTTAATTGGCTAATACAAAGCACAAGGGCCAATCACAGAATCTAATACTTCAATAATCGTTACAGATCATAAAAGGTCTTACACAGTTGTTTAAGGCATTTTCAACAGTAACAGTAAGATGGTATGGGTGCTGAAATTATTTTAAGAATTGCGCCTAGCTATATGAAACGATCACATCAAATATCTCATAGAACAACATCACTTCATTATCACTGTGCACTTGTGTTCAGTACCAGTTCACTCACTGTTAGCTGTCACTACATAACAGTTTATCATTAACTTTATCAAAAAAGATGTCGTATTAGGACACATCCAGAAGGAAGAAAATTCCATAACTCCAGGTTTTGAACATTATGGCAGTTTCTCTCAATGATCTTGTTAGGCATCTGTCACGTAGGGCTACTGTAACGTAAAATGCAAAACAATTCTGAAATCACAATAACCCCAAATATCAGACAGTTTTGTTTGACATCTAGGAAGATACGAGGCATGTTGGTCAGAATTGGGCCTGATTTTGGCAGCTGTGTATGGTTTTGACTTTTTGACATTTTTACAGGGCTTGCAGCTGTAGAGTTCTTGCCCCATTATTCAGTTTCTAAAGTAAACCCATCCATTTCTGACCAGGCTTTTATTGGAGTTTGTAATTGCTTAAAGTGGAACAACGTTCAAAAGTGACTGCACATAAGCTCATCATGAGACCATTTAAAAGTCATACAAATGTTTGTATACATAACCAGAAAACATAGCTGTTTATCAAGTTAAGTAGTGAAATAGTATTACTCATACTGGTGCCTTGATTTGTGTGCACATACTAGTCTTGAAAGAGGAGTTAGCAAAGAACATAGTAGAGGTGAAACAAGTGTAGATAGGGTGATGTGTCTGAAGATAGAAGTAGAAGGTCTGACATTGAATGTTGCCAGTGGTTATGCTCCACAGGTTGGATGTGAGGAAGAGGAAAAAGAGAAGTTTTGGAAGGATCTAGATGAAGTGAAAGTATTCCCAGTGAGGAGAGAGTGGTGATTGTAACAGACCTATATGGACATGGTGAAGGAAACAGATGATGAGGAAGCAATGGGTAGGTTTGGTGTCAAGGAAAGGAACCAGGAAGGACAGATAGTGGTGGATTCTGCCAAGAGGATGGAAATGGCTGTAGTCAACACTTATTTCCAAAAAGGAACATAGGGTGACCTATGAGAGTGGAGGGAGGAGTACACAAGTAGACTACATTCTGTGTAGAAGACGAAACACGACAGAGATTGGAGACTATAAGATTGTGACAGGAGAGAGCGTGGCCAAACAGCATCGTATGGTGGTGTGTAGAATGATGTCAAAAAAACGTCAAACCAGAGAAGACCAAATGGTGGAAACTGAAGAAGGAAGGAATGTGGTAAAGAGTTAATAGAGGAGCTGTTAAAGGCGCTGGGTTAGACTTGTTAAGGATAGGAATGGTAATGTTTTAACAAGTGAGGAGAGTGTGATGAGAAGATGGAAGGAGTACTTTGAGGAGCTAATGAATGAAGAGAATGAAATGGAACAAAGAGTAGAGTTTGGAAAGTTTTGGAGGGGATGAAGAAGGGAAGGCAGATGGACCTGATGGCATACCAGTGGAGGTATGGAAATCTCTAGGAGAGATAGCAGTGAGGTCTTTGACTCAACTATTCAATGGTATGGTTGAGAGTGAGAAAATGCCAGAGGAATGGAGGAGAGGTATGCTGGTACCCATTTTTAAGAACAAGGGTGATGTACAGAGTTGTAACAACTACAATGGAATTAAGTTGATGAGCCACACATTGAAGATCTGGGAGAAAGTTGTAGAAGCTAGACTTAGACAAGAGGGAACTATTTGTGAGCAGCAGGGTGTCATGCCAAGAAAGAGCACCACAGATGCCAACTTTGCTTTGAGGATGGACAAGTACAGGGTCAGAAAGAACTCCACTGAGTGCTGTCTGCTTTTAGAGCTTGTCAAAGCAAGCTATGAACAAAAGGGAAAGATCTGACTTATTTTTATATTCCCTCATTCTGTACATGGAAAAAACACTACCACACTGGCAAAGGATAATGGTTTGCGTTATATTAAGGAGGCTGCCGGTCTAATTAATTTACATTTCAACACTTTAACATTGTTGGATATCCTGATATCAATGTGAAACACAATAAATTAAGATTCAAATACAGAAATGTAATGTCTCTCTGAACAGCAGCATGTTAATTTGTTTTGTTTTTTACTGTGTAATGAATCCAGAATAATTCCAAATATTTTGCAGGTTTATTCAACAATAGATGAAATCTAAAATTAGATAACACGTGTACAAGTAATAATAGTGCAAACATTTTGTGCAAGGCTGTGTTCTCTCAACATTTAGTAATAATAAATAATAATAAAACATAAGTAAATAATAGAAAAATAAGGTTAAAAATAAAATACAAACAAAAGCTCTCTTTTCTGGTAATAGCACAAACTTTTTATAGCTAGAGCTCAGCATCACAGAAGCAACATAGCCAACATAAAAGCACAAAAACTTGCAGTTTTTTCTAAAAGTTAGGTATACTCTGTAAAATGCTGTTTGTCTGTACAACCTAAAAAAAAGACATTAAAAGTATTTATTTAAAGTTGATTAAACACTTGGCCTGGCTGTGCTCATTTTAACTATGTTTACTTTCGAGACTGACCGTAGCGCGCGACTCCGCACACCTCGCGTCACATTCTTTGCAGTGTTGTGCATAAAGTTATAAAGAAACATCCCTCAAAAACGGGAAGGAACATTTACCTGACCAATTTTAATGTTGCTTTGTGTTTCAGGTTTGAAAAGTGCTGGAATTTAGGCTAAAGTACTTGAAAGTGCTTGAAATTGAAACTACTTCGTTTCACAACTGTCTGACTGAACAGTCCTCTTGTATTACGTTACTCTTGTAATTCCAGGAGAAACATGAGAGAACGTGAAGACGTTAAGATTGGGCGTTTTGAAAATAAACAACCATTAAATAATGTGATAAAAAACGCCATGAACAGATTAAAATAAACTGGCTAAAACACGTTTGAAACCAAAACTACTATAACACAACGTGAACTGGTGCTTCTGTGCTTCAGTCGGTCTCGCCTTTACCTGCGATTCCTTGAATAACTGAACGTACTCCAGGCAACTGGCGCTCAAATTCAAACTAGTGATTCTCGGCATTCATTGGCTGAACAGACCAGGCACCCACAATTCTGTCCAATCACCACACAGAACTGTTTGCTGATCTGGTGTGGGTTTCCCGAAACGTTCGTAGCGCTAAGTACTTCGTAACCTCGTATGAAACGTACGAGGTTAAGAAGTACTTAGCGCTAAGAACGTTTCGGGAAACTCACCCCTGTTTCCTGATGGATGAATGTATGGATGGGTCGATCTCTTCTCTCTCTCTCTCTCTCTCTCTCTCTCTCTCTCTCTCTCTCTTCTCTCTCTCTCTCTCTCTCTCTCTCTGACCCCCCTCCGCAAACTTATTGCTATATATTGCAAAGTTTTAACAAGTTATCTTATGGGCCTTTCTGAAAAAAATCTCTTAAGGGACCAAATATTTTATATTATTCACTTGCTTGAGCAGAGTGGAGCAGTATTGCGTTCTAAACTTGTTGCTTTAAATGTCATTTCAAATAAAATGCTGTTGTTCAGTACTTAGTGTATGTGATTCAATTTATAGCTGGTTTGGTAGCAGAGTTATTAATGTATATTTAGAGTATTGGAAATTGAACATAATATTTTACTTCAAATCTTAATTCACTATAATTCCAGCTTTGGTCAAATGTAGATGTTAGGCTGCTGTTTTTGGTTAAATATAATTTATTTGATAACATGGAATTTTAATATGCCATGAAATTACTGTTTGAAAATGGAAAATTACTGTGAAGTTACAGAAGGCATTGTTCTGTGTTTTTACACTGAAAACTGCATTTTTACACTGATAACTACTAAATTAAAACTCAAGACCCATAAAAAAATATACAATCCTGTTATAAAACAAGAAATTCTTGTAATTTAAATTTACAGACTTTGACTGTATATTTAAAGGAGTTTTCTTTTAAAAAAGTAATTTTTCTGTATTTTACAGGTATATTCTCTTATTATGAAAAAAACAGAAAAATACTGTATTTATTTACAGTAAATATCTGTTAAAAAAATGTTTTTTTTACAGTGCATGGTGATTCCTCCTGAAGAAATGTTGCAAATCACGCACATGTCCGTTTTCTGTTCCGAAGTCCCCCCTCACAATAGCTGGGCAGCCCCCCACACGCTGGACAGCTTCAATGTAATATCCTCCCACCAGCCTCGGGTCGCCACTTGTTATATAAGCATTAAGCCACACGAGTTTCCTGGAAAACCCATCTATACAACCATTAACACAAATACCATAATGCTTGAGTTTATCGTAAGAGTCTAGGTGCCAGATAAAGTTCGGTCCTTTGGAAAAATAGTTGCGTCTTTGCAGACGGTTTGCTTTTCTCAGCATGACTCCTCTGGGATCCAACTCTTTCAGAATCAAACGGTCGTCTTCTTTTCTGACTCGATATCCATTTAGCCTGCATTTAGCATACATCCACCTGTATACATGAAGTTGCCTGGAGCTCTGAAGTTGTTCTCGTATGAAGCCAAGCACACTGTCTAGTAGGGGTGTATTCAACTAAGGATTTTCATAGTCGAATCTGATTCGTCAGCTTTTCCCTTTAGTCGACTAATAGTCGAATCAGGTTTATTTTTATTTTTTTTTATTTAGAGCACCTTAAACGGGATCCTGTTCTCATTCAGGACTTTTTTCCTCTTCAAAGTAAAAACCTAAACACTCAGATAAATGAATAAACACGGTAGGTTGGCTTTATTCAGCTTTTATTTATTTACTTTTTTATTTTTTTATGAAACGTTAGAGAACATTAACCGTCAGTGCGCATTGCGCATATCGAACTGTCAGACAGGCACTGTCCAAAATGTCAAAAATATTTTAAATAAAATATGCTTGCCTGAAAATATTTTAAAAATTGCCACACAACAGCAAAAAATATAAGGAAAGGTTCAAGTAACGGGGTTTAAAAGCAAACAACAAAAAATGTTTATAGGCCTATTTGCCGAGACGCACCGCGACGAGACGAGATGACACGACCAAAACAACAAACGGCTGAACAGTTTTTTTTTCGCCTTACTCGTTTTAAATGGTATGCCATGTTGGTTGTTGTCGTGCGAAATGAAAGACGTTGATGACATAACTTGCACTTTACTTTGTTTGATTCATCTTTATCTTTTTCAAAATACTTTTGAAGTTTTTTATGCTGCGTATTCTGTAGTGCGTTCAGCTCCGCTCGGATGGATTGTGCAACAGCAGGGTGTGATTTATTAATGTGTAGTAAGGAAGATGCCTATTGTTAATGCGCAAACATCATTTTTAAGTATTGTGGCGTGGTACAGGAAGGAGAGGCAGCAAACTGATCCATTTGATAAAACAGACTGGTTTTATTTTAAATGCCTATCGATCGTAATCAGACTGTTGGGGAATGATCACGTGGAACATCCACCGCTACCCTCTCCATGGGAGAGCCTGACTGCATCGGTTGGAGGGGAGCGCGCGCAGCCTTAGCAGGACCCTTCTTTGCGGCGCAGTCGTCACAGCAGTGGACATGGAGTTCTACGTCAGCACGGCACCCTGGCCACCAGAACCGCTGTCGCAGCCTACCCAGCGTCTTTGTGATGCCGAAATGCCCTGAACCTGGCAACCCGTGCACCGCTTGCAGCAGTGTCACGGAGACGCTGCGGCACTACCACCTGAGTCAGTCTTCGCCCATTTCTCGGGTCCTCCCACACGCGGCAAAAGACGCCCTCCACCACGCTTATGCTGTTCCAGCTTGATCGGATAGCTTTGGCTACAGGGCCCAGCCATACTACAGCGTCCCAATCCGGCGTCGACCCCGCCTCAATATCGCGTAGTGCCCACTCCAACTCAGGATCCCCTCTCTGGGCCGTGGACAACTCCTCCCTGGTAAAGCACGAAAGCGTCGGTGGGGCAAAGGGGGCCTGACCAACCGCCGCGCAATGCCCCACCTCAGCAGTTCTACTCTCCGCTCGCTGGCAGTACGCGCAGTTCGACTCCGAACACGGACGGCGGGACAAGGCGTCAGCGTTTCCATGGTTACGACCTGGACGATGTTCAGCCGCGTAATCGAACTCCTGCAGTCTCGCAATCCACCTCGCGAGCTGCCCCTCGGGTTCGCGGAATCGCAACAGCCACAGCAGCGACGCATGATCAGTGCGCAGCTTGAACGGGACACCGTAGACATACGGTCGAAAATGCAGAAGCCCTTCCACGACCGCTAACAGCTCACGCCGTGTTACGCAGTAATTGCGTTCAGCCTTGTCTAATCATCTGCTAAAGTAGGCGATCACACGCTCCGTCCCGTCCTGCATCTGCGAGAACACGGCGCCCAGCCCGTAGTCACTGGCGTCAGTGTCGACCACAAATTGTCCCGACGGTGTGGGGTACGCTAAAACCGGTGTGCTGCACAACCTCTGCTTCAGTGTGAGGAAAGCTCTATCCGCCTCGTCGGACCAGCGGAACTTGGTACTCCCGCCACCCGTTAAACGATGCAACGGTGTAGCGATTTCCGCGAAACCCTTCACAAACCGCCTATAATAGGATGCGAACCCCAAAAAACTTCGGACCTGGCGTACCGTGCGGGGTGTGGGCCAGTCCTGGACCGCAGCCGTTTTACTCGGGTCAGTCACGTTGCCCTCCCCGCTCACTACATGCCCGAGAAAATTAACCTGGCGTTGTAACAGGTTGCACTTGGCAGGGTTAAGCGAAAGGCTCGCCGTTTTGATAAGGCCCAGTACCAGCTCCAGGTTCGCCAATGCAGCCTCAAACCCGGCAGCGTGTACTAGCACGTCATCCAAGTAAACAATGCACTTTTCTCTAGCTGCCCCCGCCAAAACCCGCTCCATTAGGTGTTCGAAGGTTGCCGGTGCGTTGCAGAGCCCAAACGGCAAGATGGTAAACTGCCACAGTCCCGTACCGATCGAGAAAGCCGTCTTTTCTTTCGCCATCCCTGCCAGGGGAACCTGCCAGTACCCGCTGCGGAGGTCCAACGAACTGAACCAGTCCGAACCCGCCAATTGCTCCAAAGTGTCGTCGACTCTCGGCATAGGATACGAGTCGGTTCTCGTCACCGCGTTCAACCGACGGTAGTCAATGCAGAACCGCCAGCTGCCATCCTTCTTTTTGGCCAGCACAACGGGCGCAGACCACGAGCTGCTTGAGGGCTCAATCACCCCCGTGGCGGCCATCTCGCTAATCAGTTGTTCCGCTGCCAAACGCTTAGCGAGCGGTAGGCGGTGCGGCCTCAGCCGAACAGGCAGCGCGTCCCCCGTGTCAGTGGCATGGGCCGCGAGACCCGTCCTCGAGCACTCGCGCTCGCTAACCGCAAACACCTCTCTAAACCGCTCGAGTAGCGCCCACAGCGACTGGCCCTGCTCTTCAGATAGCCCCGCACAGCTACGCTCCCACAGGTCACGAACCGGGTCCACACCAAGTGGTGCCATTGTGTCACTCCCCGCCTGTCGCACAGCCACAGTACACGGCCTTTCCACCGTCTCGGTACCCCTGTGAATGGCGACTTCACGGCCATTTAGAGTCAGGCTACCGCTGCCGAAGTTAATTACTGCCCCCGCTCTCTCTAGGAAATCGCTGCCCAAAATGCATGGGTCCTTGATGCCCCCTACCCAAAAGGACTGATTCCACGGCCTAGCGTCACGGAGACGCGCCCGAGAAGCTCAAAACGGTCCCCCATTACCGTTGTCAGCTCGGTGCGCCTACCCAAAAACGCTAAGGCTCCCCCCGCGTCATCCGGCACTAGGTCAGACCTAAGCAGAGAGACCGACGACCCCGTATCAATAAGCGCGAGAAAGAAAGTACCGCTCAACTCACAGTTAATGTAGTAGCCAGGTAATCCCGTAACTCGCGAGGTAATGTTGGAGGGTTCTCTGGGGCGTTGTGGAGTCGCCGCGTCCCTCACCGGGCGGCTCCCATGCCGTTTCCCGGTGTCACACATGTGCTCGGTTTGTGGCCGCTTTCAGCGTCTTGTCAGCAGGGCCGACCCTGCGCCGCGAGCCATCCGTCGACTTTGGCGGAGAGTACCGTCTAGGCTCTGGTCGCCTCGTCCACAGCAGCATCGATGGTGGCCGGGTTTGCCAGCCTGACGTGCACCCGCAGCTCACCTGGTTCAAGCGCGCGCATAAAGTGGTCGAGGGAGAGCTGTTGCTGGGCATCCCGGGGGAAAGACGGGTAGGCTTGCCGCACCAGCAGGGCCACCTCGGAGGCCAAGACGACTATCCGTTCCCCCCGGCTCCGCGTCCGGTTCCTAAGAAGTTCTTTCGCCGCCGATTCATCGGGTTGTCTCCTGAACAGAGGTGGAAAGAGTACTGAAAAATTGTAATTGAGTAAGAGTATCATTACTTTGCCTAAAATCTTCTCAGAGTAAAAGTAAAATTACCCATCTCAAAATTTACTCGAGTAAAAGTACTAAATTACTTCATTTAAAATGTAATTTGAGTAAAAGTTACTTAGTTACTTTCAGTTATTTAATGCATGGATGAATCATGAACCAAATTCAGCACAAGTTGTTTTAATCGATTTCAAAGCATATTTAACCTATGCTGCATATGCATATCTGGCGGCCATTTTTAAAATTCCTCAGATTCCCGACATAGTCCACTATAAAACTAGATATCTCAAGTTGTACATATAGGAAAATTATCATTCATGACTCAAACTGAAGAAGACAGTTGGGGGAACATATTTATTCACTTCAATATCATATTCCTTGGTTTGTTTTATTTTAGAGCCTCTATTACAGATGCTAATATGCCAGGAATTTCAGAAATGCAGACTTGAACTTGGAACATCACAAGCATGTATATTCACATAGTTATTCAATGCGGTCTATAAATTTGCAATATATTTCGCTATGGTCTTTTCTAACAACACAGAAAAACTGAAGCAAATCCATGCAAGCATTGCAAAGTTATTCCACTTTGTTCCAAGGAATGTCCAGTTCACCACACCCTGTCCAAATGTGCCAAGTATGTGCCACACCCGGTACACACCCTTAGCCAACCAAGATAACATGCTAACAAATTCCATACATGAAACCGATGAGCCATTTCAAACAACAACGCTGCACATATTACAGAAAGACCAGAAAATTCCAATGAATAAATTCCATGTCCAATTATGAACGTTATGATATCATATTTATGTCCAATATAGTCCGACAGCATAAGCTAGGTTACCGTAGCCAACTCCGGTAGCATCCGACACGATACAGAGTACTCCAGCACTCAAAAGCTCCAAAACTGTTTATAACCTAACGCTTAGTTAATGTTTAGTATTAGAATATATATTTTGTACAATATCGCTTATGAAAAATTATCCATTGTTACTCACAGTACGTAGAATCGCGTCGTAGCCGGTGTACCGTCTCACTTCCGGGTTGGCGAAAATTCTGAAAATTGCCCATATATTCCACACAAAGTAATCCATTTATGTTCAAAAGTAATCCGTTTATGTTCAAAAGTATCCACAATCCACACAAAATAATCCATGGCTGCTTCAGTTTCGCCGAACAGTGTGTTCTGGGGAGCTTAGCTTAGGTTAGCAAAGGGTTAGCTTATGTTGCTATGCTAGCGGCCGAAATTGGAAATGAAGCGCCAGTTTCCGAGGGCTCAATTAAAAAATATACTTGACCAATCATGTCATATGAGGGCTGGTTAGCTTCAGAAGGAAGTAAACTATTGGTTAGAACAGCTTTCAATCACGTCTGAGGCTCCAGCTTGTCTCTGTGGGCTTATTGGTTCACCCTCCTCCCCTCCCCTTTGCACCTCGCCGGGGGAGAGGTTGTAAAACATTCAAAGTCACTACCCCACTTTAGACCAATAAAAACCACTCAAATCAAAGCAGAACCGCTGCAGCTTTGTAATGAGAGGTCAAATCAGCGTTAAGAATGCTTCTGTGACGCTTAGGGGGCAGATTTGTCGGAGTGTCTCATTCAGGAAGCGGATTTCGGAAAATTTTGCAGTGAGGTGAGCAAGCTTTTTAAGGTACTTAACCACAACGGATCTACGCTGTTAAGGTCTTAAATTAAAGCCTTATTAGTAAACGATTTTTAGGTGACAAAACATTAAGACATTTCACAACATAAATATGTTTTGTAAACGGATATGTCGGGAGACCCCCTCGCGGGGTGCACTTTTGTGGTCAACTTCAAAGCCGGATATCTCGCGATCGGCTGCACGTAGACGGCTGAAACTCTGTAGGCATGTAGATGGGATAGGAAATTTTGATTTAAGCGCTTTTGTTCGGAGATTCATTAATGTTTAATATGTTTTATATCGCCGTAAAGGAGCTGGGCCCACCGGCGGGCCCACTAGGGGGCGCTTCTGCAGAATAAGTGCACATCCACACTTGCAAAAAGATCAGCTGGGCTCAGGAACATACTTCCTCCCAGCACAAGGACAGTCACAACCTGTACCATAAAGTGCAAACAATTTTCATTCCTATTGTCCAACGGACAACACTATGATAAGAATAAAGAAATTTAAATGACAAATTATTCAAAAAACAAAATGCACACAAAATTAAGTGCCCACAAGATGCCACAAATCAAACTAAAATGCAACAGGATTCCACTACTCACAATAAAATGCCCACAGGATCCCACATCAAAAATTTAAAAATGCTCATAGGATCCCACAATTTAAAAGTAAGTGCTCACAGGATCCAACTATTCAAAATACAGTGCCCACTGGATCCCACTATTCACAATAAAATGCCCACAGGTTGCCACAACTCAAAATAAAACAAAATGCGCACAGGATTCCACTATATAAAACTCTCACAGGATCCAACCAATCAAAATACATTGCCCACAGGATTCCACTTTTCACAATAAAATGTCCACAGGATCTTACAGAACCTGATAGATAGAAGATTTAAAGATAGAACAATCTCATCCTTTTGGAAAAAAAGTGCACCAGATTATGACCTGATTATGAGACAATGGAAAGGGCGCGCGCAAGGCAAGGCCACGCAATTGGCCTTCAGTTTTGGGACTCAGAAGTTTAAATTTCTGCCCACATAAAATTTTTCACCATCAATTTTTTTTACTCAGTAATGTGAGGGCATTCAAATGTAGTGAAGTAAAACTACTTGGGTCAAAATGTACTCAAGTAAAAGTAAAAATTACATATTTCAAAAACTACTCAGAAAATTACCTAAAAATAACGTATAGCTTTATATGAAATAAATATTTATAGTACTACAAGCAACATTTTGTGTGCTTTTACTGGCGTCTGTCTCGCATGGTGTTCACAAGTTCGCCAAGCACCCCGAGGAAAGCCCGGTTGAAGGAAACATTTTCCGCCAACTCCGCTCTCCTCAGCTCGGCTTCTTGTTCCCGGGCCTCGCGACAATCACGGAGCAGCAGCTGGATGTGCTCCTCACGCTGCTCGGATGATGCGGGGGAGGCTGGAGGTTCCAAAGAGGCGCTCGCCTCGTCAGTGGAAGGGGAATCTTGAACGTAAAAAATAACAAATATTAAACACAAGCATTCCCGTGAAAGCAACAACAATATAGCGTAACTGCACAAGACACCTTGTCTCATGCCGCTGTTTGCATTCCGGCATTGTTTGATTTACAAATTAAGCACTGAGCCTATTCATATCCATATACTGGACTTAGAAGAGCATGGTACTATCTTGAATTACACATATTCATATCCATATACTTAGAAAAGTATGTTCCGATTTTTATCTGTTTTCCAGTTGAATTTAAATCTATCTGCCGGTTTCCCTGCCAGTGCCACTGCCCAGTGAAGTTTAGCATTCTTAAATATTGTACTTATCTTCTCCTCCTTCCTGCTTTGAAGTGATCTTTTCTAGAGTTATTGTATGTGTGTGTGTGTGTGTGTGTGTGTGTGTGTGTTAATCTGTGGAATTACTTGTTTTTTTTTTTAGATTTGGGTTTTTTGACTGCTCTTTTCTGTAATTTTGGTGTGTGTGTGTGTGGCTGAGAGATAGAGATGGTGTGAAGTTCTTGTGAGCTTCTGTTTTGACAACCTATTTTTGACGCATTGATCATTTCCTCATTTGTTGGATTTACTGCTTCTTCTCCACCTGTGCCTGCAATTGGGGTTCCTTGTTTAAATTATTGGCTGGCCCTTGTGTTTGACTTGGTAGATCTCGGCATGCCATCAACTTCAAAAGTAGATCTTGGTTAAAAAAAGGTTGGGCACCCCTGCTTTAGAATTTAGACAGGGCCAGACCACTGATACTTGGACACCCACGGCCAGTAGGCCAGATTGTTGGAATTCCTGTATTTCTTTACTATTTTCAGCATTATGTGTGAATTCTGTTATTTTGTAAGTAATATTAATAAAAGTGATTTTATGGATGGTTATGAATAAGCCTTTGATTACCTCAATCCACATCTTTGGATATTTATTCAGGTTTACCTGTGTGCCTAGGTGCCTTTATTGGCTTAGAATAATATGTCCTAGGGGGAAACTCACCAGGTGGCGTAGTCGGGTTTGCTATATTACTACGGGCCACACAAGCAAAAGAGAAGCACTTTGTCAGGCATAACACCTGATAGCCATTAGGACTCGGCTGTTCCTCATCACCACGCCTCATTCCCCATCATACTCCGCCGTCACAACACCTAGTCGCGAAGTATTGCCAACTATGTTGCGTACCGAGCGTTATTCTACTCTGCTGTTTCTCCTGTGTACCGACCTCTGCCTGTTCCTTCGACCTCATCTCCTGCCTAGCCCTCAGGTACCGTACGGACTCTGCCTTCTCGTTACGACCCTGGACCGGATTGACCACTCCCAACAAACTGCACTAGATAAATTCAGTTTATGCATTAACATCTTTCATTCTCTGGTTATATCTATGTGCCAAATGAAGAGCACTGCGCTTTTGCACAAGGATCTGTCACGGTCTCCTCCATACGTGACACATTTTTCACAAAAACAGGAAGTATGTTCTGTTTCAGAACCTGTCAGAACCTGTTTGTGTATGTAGCAATAATTGCTCAAGAGTAATTATATAGGCTTATGGCATAGGGTGACCAAACATCCGTATTTCCCGGGACATGTCTGCATTTCACGTCCGGCGTCCCAGGTTTTTTTTTTTAAGTGAGGAAATGTCCTGGTTTTTAAATTCAATCAATCAATCAATCAAATTTTATTTATATAGCGCTTTTTACAACAGTTGTTGTCACAAAGCAGCTTTACAAGTGCCGAGTCCTAGCCCCCAGTGAGAAAGCCAAAGGCGACAGTGGCAAGGAAAAACTCCCTAGTTATTTGCATGAGGAAGAAACCTTGAGAGGAGCCAAGACTCGGGGGGAACCCATCCTCCTCTGGCCGACACCGGTCACCATGACAACAAGGTGATTGTTAGGTGATTGAGGTTTACCTTTGTTGTGGCACTTTGAGATTTTATAAAATGAAAAGTGCGTTACAAATAAAATCTATTATTATTATACATATTATTGTTTGTGTTATAAATCTGTAATGTATTTTTGCTTTTTTCATATGCTATAAAATAAGTTTAAAAGTGCCATACAGGTTTTAATGAAACCTTATTGTTGAAGCTCCTCTGCTCTCTGTGTCACAGTGAGGCGGCCCCCTACCGGTCGCCTCCGTCCACAGCGGCTGTTGTTGTTGTTGTTTTGTGACGTCGTGTGCGTCCCTCAGGTGGGCGGAGCCTGTGATCCGTCTCACCTGAGGGTCGTTTGTTTGTCTATATATGTCTTGTCTTTGTACCAGTTGACCGCTGGTCATTATATCCTTAATTCGGATCTATTCACGGGTTTTTGGTTTGCGCACTTCTTCATTAAACCATCCTTTTTCCCTGAAACTTGGCGTGATTGCTTCCTTTTTGTTCGCACTCCCTGCCCGTCACAGAATGACCAGCCACCTTTCGGAAGCCGCCAGTCTCTTTTACTTTCTCCTTCGTTCGTGGTCATGTCTCGTGGTAAGTGTTTGTCTGCGTGGTGTTTTGTGAAGAGTTCCGCCATGCTTATGTGTTGTGTTTGTGGCACGGCGAGGACCAGGGCTGTCTGGCCTGGGAAAACTCTTCGTGTCTGTTGTCTGTTTGTTCTGAAGAGCTCCGCCGTGCGTTCGTGTTTGTGGCACGGCGAGGACCAGGGCATCTTCCCTGGAAGACTCTTCATGTTTTGTGTAGGTTAAAATGTGTGTACAGGTTAACGGACGTGTCGATCAGTATGCGCGCTCGTTGTGTTAAATGTTACATGTTCTGTGTGTGACGCTGGTGCCGCTCCTCACCGTCACCTCGCTCCTCGTTTTGTCTTGTGTTTAATGTGGGGCTATTCACGGGTTTTTGGTTTGTGCACTTCTTCATTAAACCATCCTTTTTCCCTGAAACTTGGCGTGATCGCTTCCTTTTTGTTCGCACTCCCTGCCCGTCACACTCTGGGCCTTTAGTTTCAGTAGAGAAGTCACAGCAGAGGCAGGAAGTGAGTTTAGATGTGCGTTAACTATTAGACAGAAAGGTCAAATCAACAGGAACTGTCTGAACAGGTGTGAAAAGCTGTGAATGTAAGCTGAATGTGATAGTGTATGTGTAATGATTCAGATTGCTCTCTTTCTTAGATGGAGACCCACAGGAAGACTGCAGTAAACACCGCACGGCTGACCAGCTGTTCAGAGGGATCACTTTTACAATGGGTGTCGCAACACTCATTATATGCAGTGTTGCATTTGCATCTTAACTAACATGCCAATCTATGCAAAATAAGGCATATACATATAATCTGTGGGAAATGTATCTGAGATGAGAGATGCTTTTCCATCCTGAGTACATAAGCATTCAGTACTTTCCAGAGTGTTCTTCCCAAACCTTTTGGAATATTATATATGACATCACCCTCCACCCTAAGGGAAAGTAACTTCAGTTTGGAAATCAACGGAAATTGCTCTATATTCCAGTGCTGTTAGTGCACCAGAAAGGAAGCAGGTTTTCAAGTTCGGTCCTACACAATATAATGATGTGCTGTTTTAATCACAACACAAATGATATCAACCGCTACTCCGCCCACTTTTCGTTCTCACTATATTGGCAAATTACCTCCCATGGAGAGCAGTCAACAGTCACATTATCAGAGCTAATCTGTGCATGTCAGAGCAGTTCTGTTCATATCTGGAAATTATAAACGTAGAGACGTCTGCTCTGATGGTCTGGAGAGAAAGGGATGCACTGATCGTGGTGCCTAGCTGGAATGAGAGAAGATGGCCACTGAACTCCGTTTGGAGAAACGCAATTTCGTTCAGCTGTGCACTTGTGTAAAGTCTGAATGACAATAAAGTTGACTTTGACTTTGACTTTTGAACTTTTGTGGCTCATTTTTTTGTTTTTGTTTAGTCTGCCTCTGTGTGCAACACTGCTCTCTTCTCCTCAGATGACAATCAAAACAGGAAGAAATGCAGTGATACAGGCAGGGTGGCTATTTCATCATCTACAAAGTCAAATGGGGCCCTTTGACGAGCATTTCATGGCTCTGGTATTGTTTGGCTTGTGTAATCTGTATTTCTCTCCTGTGTTTTTCAGTGGCTCTCCCATCACTATTCACCTTCTCAAGGTCAACACAGGCATCGCAGACCCCAAGCTCCCCCCACAGAAGATGACAGTACAAATCTATCAGCAATGCACCCTGTGTCTTTATAGGGTAGTCATCTGAGTATATTTTTGGGCTACCTTAAATATATTGGGCAAACCTTCCCTCAGGAGACAGGTGAAAGAAAAGGCTCCATCTTAACTGACTTTATTAAAGTGTATTTTCATCCATTTCAAATAAAAGTACTTTTGTGGTCAACCACCCTACTCATACACATTTAGTGGTGTAAGTAACATAAATGTTTAATATTTCCTGCTATTATAGCCAAAACAAATATTTGTCAACTGAAAGTAACTCGGAGTTTTAGCTGTGCTGTTTCCTGGAACATTAACCCTAGAACAGCTGAACCTACAACTCACAGAGTACAAGACTTCTTGTGCTTCTGAAGAGAGTCTTCAGATATGTGCCTCACTAGTGTGAGTATGACAGTTTCTTAGGCAGTAGTCACAAAGTCATTCACAAGAGAGATTAAATCTCCACTACAGCTATTTTAGAAATGTAAATGTGAATACTAAAACTTCTACAAAACACACAACAGTGAAAATACAAAACAGGCATATAAAAAGTCAAGAACTGTACACAGATTTCTCACACTTCTCACAAGTGTGATCTTAGCTGCCATTTAAATGAATCAACAGAAGTAGCTGTCCTGATGCAGGCAAACTGTTCCAAAGTTCTGGTATTACTTCCTCTAAAGCTCTGTCACCATGGGTTCTTAACTGACACAGCTAGTAGATGAAGCTTGTTTGAACTAAGAGAAAGAGCTGATAAAGAGAAATGAAACAGACTAGTCACATGTGCAGGAGTCTAATCATGCCAGCACTTCATATGTATGAGTAAGAAGCAGGAGCCAGGAGCCAACTATTTGACCTAGCACATATTTTAGCAGCGGTCTGATCAGACAGTCATAAGCTGACTTAGTACATGAAGAGAAGAGTTTGTTACATTTACGGCATTTAGCAGACTCCCTTATCCAGAGTGACTTACATTTTTATCTCAAGAGAAACCAGAGAAACCAGTTGTATGAACAGAAAATATCTTCTAACATAAACTACACATACAGATGCAAATAAACATATTAATACATTAATTCTCCTTGATTGTGTGTCTATGTCTCTTCATGACTAATAAAAAGCAGTCATCTGAGTGTCTGTGTGCTTGTATGCCCAGTGGCGGATGGTGCTCCATCACTAGGGTCTGTCCTCTCCCCCCTTCCTGCACCCCATTCATTCCCCCAAGGGGCTGTGGATCCCGGTAGAGAGTTGGGAATTGGCTGCCGCTTCTCGTCGGTGTGTGACTGGTTGTTTAAGAGTTGTACCTGTATTAAAATTGTAAAGCGACCTTGGGTATCTAGAAAGGCGCTATATAAGTTGAAACATTCATTCATTCATTCATCCAGGTCTGCAGGTACCTAGATATACTGTATTTTAGTACAAATTCTAAAGTGCATTCTTAAATGCTTAATTTTTTACTCATTTAACATACATTTAGGTGTATAAAACCTAAACGTTGCTTCCACTTTTACTCAAGAGAACCTGCTGTCTCTTTTTCACAACCCTGTCCTGTTCACACAGGGTTTAATGCTGATGACAGATTAGATTCTGGCTTTCATTTTCTAGTATATAGCACTGAAGAAAATGCTTAAAATAATGACTTGATCTCCTTGTTATGCCATTCTGTATTTGTTGTGATTTGGTCCCCTTTCATGTGGCTCATTAGTTCTTTTTTGGGCTTATGGTCAACTTGTTCTATAGTTGTGGGTCTTTCGATAGGTGATATTGACTAGGGAGTGTTCTATTCTATACTGTTACTTGGAACCTTCTGTGTGTATTTGTATGTAATTTGTGCTCTGAATGCCTCACATCGGGTCTAGGGCATGCTGTTGATGACCTTGAAATTTTGCAATACATTTTTATTTGTATTAGGTTATTTAGTGACCTATTGGAGAATTATTGTTGTTTGTTTTTATTTTGGCGTGGGCCCCCCTGAAGTCACTCTGGTATGTTGGTGTGTGTATCTCGTCTATAATGCTTTCACAATGCAAACTGTTTATTGTAGTACCTCCATGTGTTCTAAGTTATGATTCTTTCTTCCACATTCACATTACAACCATATACCTTTACTTACAACCAGATTCAACAATCTGCCTTTCTGTCATGAACACTACCTAGACAGGATTGTAATACCCGTTATGCATTTCTGACATGTGTCCGTGCAAGTGAACCACAAGCCTTGATAGTGATCTTCCTTGGATAAGAATAAATTTCCATTGAATAGAATGAATAGAACCTGGTCTGGCCGTTGATACTTACAGTGGTAAAATGTAAGTAAGGTAAAGTGATAAGCTTTATCAAGAAATCTTCTAGATTGTGTTGGTCTAAGGTGCAACCCTCCATACACCAACTTCCGGTAGGAGAACGCTGTGCGCACATGAGCTACCGCTTCCCGCTGGTCTCTATTTTGTGTCTTGCAAATTTTTTCCTCCAATCTCTGTGGATTTATATCTCCTGCTTATATTTGTACAACTCCTGCTGACTTTTACCAGCTGCTGATACACAGACTTTTTTCCCCTGCTCTGCTGCTAGAGGTTTGTTTACACTCGCCAGTAGCGAACCATGACCATTAAACCTGGGCCCGCTCCCATCCCCCCGAAAAAAAAATTGTTTCCTCTCCTAATTAACTGCAATAAAGAAAAAAAACTGAGACGACAGTACAGCTTTAGACACACAATAAACAGTAATATCTGTATTAGATAACTTCTTAAGAAAAATAAGGTTCCAACAAAATAAGGTTCACAGCTACGTGTGCCTCGGAAGCGGAATATGTAAACAACGCGCACGAGGACATCAAAGGAATTAATCGGAACTAGCTAGCGGTGGTACGCTAACGACAGCTAGCGTCGCCACAGCAGGCGGAAATTATCATACAGTTAAGCCCGCCCACTAAGAGGGAACATATGATTGGTCAATTTTACTGTCATTTGAAACTGGTATTGCGCTGAATTATAACTGCCAGGCCCTCTGTAAACGAACAGCGGGCATCACAGTGCTGATAGGGGGAGACACAGACTCACAGGCTTCCACTTAACCCCTCACCTTCCAACACAGATTGAATAGACACGGGTGAATAATTTATTTGCTTATATTTTTGTAATTGTTTAGATGTCGATGTCAAACTGTAAGTAGATAAAATAAAATTGGATAAATTATATTATATTATATTATATTATATTATATATATTTATGTTTTAAGAATATTTTTAGGCCCTCTGAGAGGGCGTAGAGGGCCCTGCCGGTTCCCCACTGACACTCGCTGCTGGCTCCTTCCTCTGGCTACGCCGCTACTAACACTCTGCTAACTGCATGCTATTGAGCTGCTACGAGCCCTCTCTCCTATTCCCAGCTTCTCTGCTTACCTGTGCCGAGGGTTTAGCTCTTGCACTTGCTACTTTATGTTGCTTGTGCATGTTTAGCCGCCTCTCTGGTGACTGGGTTGTGGTGTTTGTCTAACGTAGCTCTAGCCGTATCATTGCGTTGCTGGCCGTTGAGTCTGGTAGCTTCTAACTATGTATCCTGCCGGAGTCTTGTTTTTTATCATCTGCCTGTCGGAATCTGTGGATGTCATCTCGGGACTCAGACACAGTCTCATTGTTTAAAACTCGATTAAAGACTCATCTGTTTAGTTTGGCCTTTGATTAATCTGTTACATAGTTATTACATCTCGTATCTTTTCTCCGAGGTTCACCTGGAGAGTAACATTGCAGTCGGAGCCTACAATACCAGCATCGCTGCTCCGACATGGAATGAAAGCCTGGCGTTCATCAACAGACATTTACAGTGACAATATCAAAACCCAGAACTTTCATTTTTACCTTTACTTAGTCTGATTGTGTGATTTGTGTGTGACTTGTGTATTTGTCTGTATTTTGTGTAATTTGTGTGTTAACGGGCCGCCCAATGGAGGATGGGTTCCCTTTTGAGTCTTGGTTCTCCCAAGGTTTCTTCCTAATCCCCACCATCATAGGGAGTTTTTCCTCGCCACTGTCGCCTTTGGCTTGCTCATTAGGGTTCTGGACCCATAGTATTGTTAACCTTTTAAATCCTGTAAAGCGCTTTGTGACAACATGTGTTGTGAAAAGCGCTATACAAATAAACTTTGATTTGATTTGATTTGATCTCGGCTTTTACTGCTGCCAATGGAAGTGCCTCCGGTCTCAGGATTGTGTACACCTCGGATGATCTATGTTCTCTCCGCACTCACCGTCGTCTCGACTCGTCCACATACAACAATTGCTGCGCTATTGGTATCGCTCGCAGTACCCGCTATATCCACCGGGCACGTAAACCTCGACCAGTGCTGTTCCAATCGACTAAAACTAGTATCCCAGCTGTCTGGACAAATGGCCGTGGATATCGGAAGTACAAAGCCAAATCCAGCCGTGGAGTCGACGCTGGTGCTCTGTGCCCTGTGCCGCAAGCAATGATCTCTTTCTCCTGGCCTCTTCAACTTCGCCTTATTGGTCAGAAGCACCTAGACATCCTCTGTCTGACTGAAACCTGGCAGACACAGGGAGATTACATCCCCCTCAATGAAGCTACCCCTCCTGACTTTACCTACCTCTGTGCTCCCAGATTAACAGGCAGAGGCAGTGGTCTGGCTGTTGTTTACAATCAAAACATAAGATTAACTCTGCAAACTACATGAAGTTTCTGCTTTTGAATACATGGCTCTAAAGGTGTCTGGCCAGTCTACCGTAATTCTACTGCTGGTGTATCGCCCACCTAAACTCTCCACAGCTGACTTTCTATCTGAACCCAGTGAACTGCTTACGGTTGCTAGCTCCATGTCTCCATCTCTAGTGATGTTCGGGGATTTTAACATCCATATGGACACTGCCTCCTCTGTATCTGCTGACTTTTTGTCTTTGCTTAATTGTTTAGATCTATCTCAGCATGTCAATTTTCCTAATCACAAGCATGGACATATTCTTGATCTAATTTGCTCTTCTTCCTATGGTTGTAATGTTAGTAACATCTCTGGTTTGTGTTTGGGTATATCTGATCACAAAGCTATTACTGCTGATCTCTGCCTTCCCATCTCTAAAACTCGCTCTAAAACTTCAATATCCTTCCGTAATTTTTCTGCTGTTGATTCGCCATCCTTCTCTTTGCATCTTAATGCTTCTCCCTTCCCTACAATCTGTAACCTATCCTCTGCTGACGATGCAGTCTCTCTCTACAATGACTCTATCTCCACCATCCTAAATTCACTAGCCCCACTTAAAACTAGGGTTGTACCTTGTACTCACACATCTCCCTGGTTTACTCCCGAGCTTTGCACTCTCAAGACCGCTGGCCGGCGCCTTGAGCGCCTCTATAAAAAAACTGGGCTCCATGTGCATGCTCTTGCCTTTTCTAAGCATATGCTCATCTACAATGCTGCACTTAAGTCTGCTCGTTCCTTGTACTACACCAATCTTATTCAAGGATCCCAACATGATCCCATGCATCTCTTCTCTCTTGTTAATAAACTCTCTCGGCCTCCTACTCATACAGTCTCATCCTCTCCTGTCATCTGTACTGCTTTTCTCAATCACTTTCAAGACAAAATTAACTCCATTAACAAAGGCTTTCTCAACCCACCTCCTCCTGACCTCTCTCCCCTTCCTCTCAGTCCTGGTAGTGCTTCCCTCTCAAAATTTTCTCCTGTTTCTCCTGATGACATTGCTGTAATTGCCAAGTCCAAATCTTCTTCATGTCAACTTGATCCTGCTCCAACTCCACTTCTGAAGCGGTGTCTCCCTGCTATCACTATCCCCATTTCTCATCTCAATAATCTCTCACTCACTTCTGGTCATGTTCCCTGCTCTCTAAAAAAGGCAGCTATTACCCCTGCCCTTAAGAAACCCGGCCATGACTGTTCAGATCTGCATAACTACAGACCTATCTCCAATCTGCCTTTTCTATCCAAAGTTCTCGAGAGGGCTGTTGCCATGAAGCTACAGGCTTTTCTGTCCACCAATAATCTTTTTGATACATTTCAGTCAGGTTTCCGCTCCATTCACAGCACTGAGACAGCTCTCCTCAGTGTACTAAATAATCTGCTCCTTTCCTCTGACTCTGGCCGTACATCTGTCCTTCTGCTCCTTGATCTCACTGCTGCTTTCAACACTGTTAACCATAACATACTCCTCTCACGTCTTTCTGGTATTGGTCTCTCTGGCACTGTGCTATCCTGATTTACATCTTATTTTACTGACAGGTCTCAGTATGTTAGTATTGGGAAGCACAAATCCATTTCAAATCCACTCAACCCAAGAGTGGCCGGCTCGGACCCCCGGTGACGTCAGCCCGGTGGCTCCGCCCCCCGAGGACGTCAGCCCGGTGGCTCCGCCCCCTGAGGACGTCAGCCAGGTGGCTCCTCCCCCCGAGGACGTCAGCCCGGTGGCTCCACCCCCCAAGGGCGTCTCGTCCTTGCCGGTTCCTGTGCCCGCGACCCGGAGGAGGTTGTCCACGCCGGTTCCTCTCCCCGCGACCCTGGAGGGGTCGTCCAGGCCGGTTCCTGTCCCCGCGACCCTGGAGGAGTCGTCCACGCCGGTTCCTGTCCCCGCGACCCTGGAGGGGTCGTCCACGCCGGTTCCTGTCCCCGCGACCCAGGAGGGGTCGTCCACGCCGGTTCCTGTCCCCGCGACCCAGGAGGGGTCGTCCACGCCTGTGCCCGCTCCCGCGGCCCGGATGGGGTCGCCACCTGTTCCCGCTGCCCGACCCCGCCTGTTCCCGCTGCCTGCCAGCGGACCCCGCCTGTTCCCGCTGCCCGACAGCGGACCCCGCCTGTTCCCGATGCCCGACAGCGGACCCTGCCTGTTACCCCAGAGACTGTGCTGCCCTCTATGGGTCATGGACTTAGTGTGCCCCCTGCTCAACCCTATGCCTCTTATGTTTCATTGCCCGTGTTCCCCTTGCTCCCTGGTCCTGTCCCTGGTTTTGTGTTGGTTCCCGTCCCCGTAGTTGTGTCTGTTCGTGTCCATGTTCCTGTTCCTGTGTCTGTTTCCCATGGTGTCATCTCTGTCCCTGTCCCCATGTCTGTTCCCCAAGTTGTGACCCACCTTGTGCCTGTGCCTGTCTTGTTCATGGTGTCTTTGCCTCTGTGTTTGCCTCCGCCCTGTTCCCTGGCCCCGCTCCCGTGTCTACTCCCAGTCCTGTCCCGTCCGGCCCTGCTCCCGTACCTCGCCCGGTCCCTGCCTGTGTTGCCATGCCCCGGCCCAGCTCCTGGCCAGTCTCTGCTTCCCCTGTCCCTGCCGTGCCCCGGTCTCTGTGCCCTGCTTTTCCCTGGTCTGTCCCTCCGGTCTGTCCTGTGTCTGCTGTCCCTGTCCCTCGCCACGTCCCGTGATTCCCTGTCCTGTCTGCCCTTGCGTGCCCCGGAGTGGCACACCTTGAGGGGGGGTAATGTCACGTATGGCCTCGCCCCCTCCCTTAGCTGTCACTCGGGTTCCCTTGTGTCCGTGTTCCGTGCCTGTTTATCCCGCCCTGCTCGGTTGTCTCCGTGATTCCTCGTTTGTTACCACGCCCCTGTGTCATTGCCCTCACCTGTTCCCTGTTTGGAGTTCTGTGTGTATATATAGTCCCTGAGTGTCCCTTGTCCCTCGTCAGTTGTTTTGGATGTTTGGTTGTTCATCGTGTACGTGTACTCGTTCTGGTTTTGATTCTGCCGCCCGTTGTTCTTGTTCTCAGTGTATCCCTGCCCGGTTAGTGTGTCTTGTGTTCATCATGCCCGTATATGCGTGTTTCTCTGACTGCCCTCCCGTTATGGACCTGGACTGGTTTTCTGACGATGATGATGGAATGTCCTTTAATAAATCTCGCTCTTTTGAGCGTTTGTGTCTGTCCCCTCGCTCCGCAGCTTATGCTACGTTACAAGTGGGTGTTGTCAGGGTATTTTAAAAATAGCTATACTATACAGCTGCTACACTATGATAATTTTAGTTCCTGAAGTTGTTTGCAGATTTTAAATCTGTCCAAAATGCATTCAGGTCTTCTGTGTCTTCATTGGCCCATATCAATTAAAACAATAAAGTAAATAAAAAGGTAAAACATTGGCCTATAACTGGACGACTAGGCTACTAGACGTAATATTAATGTAATGTAATAATGTAATTGCTGTAATGGAATGGAAGCTTTCTATGAATAATAAGCAGTTATTTGTCAAACGTACCACAGCTTTGTCCCGTAGAAAGCTTTTAGTATGCATTATCTTGCTGTTTAGAAAAACCTGATCTGTATCACTAGGAAAAGTCCCGTTAAGAAGATTAAAGTGGGTGAACATGTGCATCAGTGTGTGTGTGTGTGTGTGTGTGTGTGGATGTGGCCATGATGCACCAGTGTAGATGAAGCCCAGGAGAAACATCTTCACAACCAGGGCAAATGTTGGACTAGGGCTGGAGGATGGATGGTACAGAAGCGGCCCATGGCAGGGGGCTAGTGTGGGGAGACAGAGGTAGGCCATCTAGATGTTCCACTGTGTTGTGATGCTAGGGTGAGGGTTTGGGTCTTAGGCATTGTGAATTATGGACTGATTGGGACAATCTGTAGGAAAAACAAATATAACAGTGATTTAGAGAGATGTAATGTTGCAATGTTACAACACTACAGTTCGACTCATTAATTACAGAGTAATGAAACTTGTAAGTATGTAACACGATTATTACATAATAGAAAACGGAGTATCAAAGTCTGTTCTTTCAACAAAGTCATTTCCAGCCTTATATATATCAAAACATAAGAATTTGTGGGCTTTAAGTTCAATCAAAGGCCAGTGTTTGTAAGGTAACAAGAGTAACAGCATTTGTATGGTCAGATTTCAAAAGAGCAATTTAGTTGGGCGGGGAAAATGGAAAGTGAACTTGCATATGGTTTGTGAATGGCAGTGAGCAATAAGGATGATGATCCGGGTGTGCATGATACTTACTAATGCTGGTGTTTCATAATAGTTTAATAGGGTTTGTGTGTTTTTTATTGCTCATTATTTTGGTGATTGCTTTGATCAAACCTGTAGATTTGTGACGGGTAGGGTGAGCGAAAATAAATGGAAGCAATCACGCCAAGTCTCAGGGAAAAAGGTGGTTTAATATGTAAAGTGCGCAAATCAAAGCCCGTGAACTGATCCGAATTGAGGATATAATAACCAGCGGTCAACTGGTACAAAGACAAGACATATATAGACGAACAAACGACCCTCAGGTGAGACGGATCGCGGGCTCAGCCCACCTGAGGGACGAACACAACACCACACCCACAGGACGAGCTGCTGCTGTAGACGGGGGCGACCAGTAGGGGGGCGCCGTACCGTGACAGATCCCCCCTCCAAGCCGCACTCCCCTCCACCGGCTGTGCGGCCTACAGCGGCAGCACACAAAACAAAGGGACTGGCAGGCAGGGACAAGGGACACCCCCTGTAGTCCCGGAGCTGTAACACACAACACAAACACAGGTTAGCTCACCTACCTGGGCGGGACCCTGGACCGACTGGGCCGTCAACAAGACAAAACCATGCCCCGGTCGGTCACAGGGCCCTCACGCCCTAACCGGCATTAAGCCGCTTAGCCCCACAGGTGCGAGGACGACGGGCCACGGCTCCTTGTCTGTCCGGGGTGTGTGTGTGCAGGTTACCTCCCTGGGGCGTGGCTACGTCACCCCCAGGACCCCGTGGAAGGGTCTCCGTCTTGTGCAGGAGCTCTTCAGACCGGAGCCCCATGGTCCCCAAACATCCGGGGGCCCCAACCCTCTAGGGAGGGGCTCTTTAAGACCGGGCTCCGGTCACCCCACAACATAAGGGGACTTAAAATCATTAGCTAGCAAGGTAATATAGTTTTCAAAGTCTGGGCCTAAAATTCAAGAATGATGGTGGTAGTCAACATTTGTTCTTGAATTTCTTTTTGTGAACTGAACAGTAGTGGAGGACATCATATAATAGTTTTTGTAACATTTTTTTTGTAATTTGAACATACACAAAACAAAGTAACAAACCAAAGGCAATAAATACAGTTGTGATCAAATTTATTCAACCCCCAATGCTGTGAAGGGTTTTATGGAATTGGCGTGCAGCGGGAACAGGCAGGGTCCGCTGGCGGGCAGCGGGAACAGGAGCCGGCAGACAGGCAGCGGGAACAGGCAGGGTCCGCTGGCGTGCAGCGGGAACAGGCAGGGTCCGCTGGCGTGCAGCGGGAACAGGCAGGGTCCGCTGGCGTGCAGCGGGAACAGGCAGGGTCCGCTGGCGTGCAGCGGGAACAGGCAGCGTCCGCTGGCGGGCAGCGGGAACAGGAACCGGCGTGGACGACCCCTCCAGGGTCGCGGGGACAGGAACCGGCGTGGACTGCCGACGGGCAGCAGGGACAGGAACCGACGTGGACTGCCTACGGGCAGCGGGAACTGGAACCTGGGGTGAGGAGATGCGCTCGGGGGGCGTGTACGCCAAGCCGACGTCCTCGGGGGGCGTGTACGCCAAGCCGACGTCCTCGGGGGGCGTGTCCGCCAAGCCGACGTGGCTTGTACTCCCCCCCAAAAAATACTTGGGGGTGTCGCGATGAGTCGCTGGCGGGATCAGCGGCGGTAGGTCCTCCTCCACAGGGTCCTGGGTGAGCCTGGAAGAATACACAGACACAGAAGCCCGGGAGCTCGCAGACGCCATCGAGAGCCAACCGAGGGTTAAGCAAACGCCAGTCTGTGCACTCAATCCGTCTGCCCGTGACTTGTACTACAGGTTTCTCCTCCTCCTCCAGGGTCCGCTGGCGGGCAGCGGGAACAGGAGCCGGCAGACAGGCAGCGGGAACAGGCAGGGTCCGCTGGCGTGCAGCGGGAACAGGCAGGGTCCGCTGGCGGGCAGCGGGAACAGGCAGGGTCCGCTGGCGGGCAGCGGGAACAGGAACCAGCGTGGACGACCCCTCCAGGGTCGCGGGGACAGGAACCGGCGTGGACTGCCGACGGGCAGCAGGGACAGGAACCGACGTGGACTGCCTACGGGCAGCGGGAACTGGAACCTGGGGTGAGGAGATGCGCTCGGGGGGCGTGTACGCCAAGCCGACGTCCTCGGGGGGCGTGTACGCCAAGCCGACGTCCTCGGGGGGCGTGTCTGCCAAGCCGACGTGGCTTGTACTCCCCCCCAAAAAATACTTGGGGGTGTCGCGATGAGTCGCTGGCGGGATCAGCGGCGGTAGGTCCTCCTCCACAGGGTCCTGGGTGAGCCTGGAAGAATACACAGACACAGAAGCCCGGGAGCTCGCAGACGCCATCGAGAGCCAACCAAGGGTTAAGCAAACGCCAGTCTGTGCACTCAATCCGTCTGCCCGTGACTTGTACTACAGGTTTCTCCTCCTCCTCCAGGGTCCGCTGGCGGGCAGCGGGAACAGGAGCCGGCAGACAGGCAGCGGGAACAGGCAGGGTCCGCTGGCGTGCAGCGGGAACAGGCAGGGTCCGCTGGCGGGCAGCGGGAACAGGCAGCGTCCGCTGGCGGGCGGCGGGAACAGGAACCGGCGTGGACGACCCCTCCAGGGTCGCGGGGACAGGAACCGGCGTGGACTGCCGACGGGCAGCAGGGACAGGAACCGACGTGGACTGCCTACGGGCAGCGGGAACTGGAACCTGGGGTGAGGAGATGCCAAGCCGACGTTCCTCGGGGGGCGTGTACGCCAAGCCGACGTCCTCGGGGGGCGTGTACGCCAAGCCGACGTCCTCGGGGGGCGTGTACGCCAAGCCGACGTCCTCGGGGGGCGGAGCCACCAAGCCGACGTCCTCGGGGGGCGGAGCCACCAAGCCGACGTCATCGGGGGGCGTGTACGCCAAGCCGACGTCCTCGGGGGGCGTGTACGCCAAGCCGACGTCCTCGGGGGGCGTGTACGCCAAGCCGACATCCTCGGGGGGCGTGTACGCCAAGCCGACGTCCTCGGGGGGCGGAGCCACCATACTGACGTCATCGGGGGGCGTGTCCGCCAAGCCGACGTGGCTTGTACTCCCCCCCAAAAAATACTTGGGGGTGTCGCGATGAGTCGCTGGCGGGATCAGCGGCGGTAGGTCCTCCTCCACAGGGTCCTGGGTGAGCCTGGAAGAATACACAGACACAGAAGCCCGGGAGCTCGCAGATGCCATCGAGAGCCAACCGAGGGTTAAGCAAACGCCAGTCTGTGCACTCAATCCGTCTGCCCGTGACTTGTACTACAGGTTTCTCCTCCCTATAGTGATCAAGCCGGGCAGACACGTAGCGCTCAACAGGAGTCTCGACGCGAAAGCCAGACGAAACCGAAAGTGACTGGGCTTTCGTGGGTGCGCGTCGAGACTTCCGTGTTCCCACAGCGCCAGGGGAATTTCTGTCTCTGGTTCGTTCACGCTGCGATATCGGAGAGTCGAACTGGACCGAACCAGCCAACATCTCATCGCAGCGATTAAACTCACCAGAGTCTCGCTCCCTCGCTGTGTCCTTGTGAGATCGGTCTTTATGTAACGCTCTGGGCGGGGCAGAACAGGTAGGCGGACACAAACGCTGAGGAGAGCGAGATTTATTAATGGAAATTCCATAGGCAGAGTCGAAGTCACGGGCATGGGTCATAACGGGTCGGCAATCCTGACATGAAATGTACACAGGCATGAACACGGACAAAGAAAACAACAAGGCAGACTGACTACAGAAGGACAGGCAAAATACACGGATGACGGGTAACACAAGGCGCAAACACGGCAGTACTCACGATGAACAAGATCAGACAAATCACAGGCATAAACAAAAAGACCGATACGGACATGGGAGACACAGGGACTTTTATACACAGAACTAAACTAGGGACAGGTGATGACAATGACACAGGGGCGTGGTAACAAACGAGGAACCATCAAAACCAACGAGCAAGGCGGGACAAACAGGCAGGGAACATGGACATGAGGGAACCCAGAGTGACAGCTACGAGAGGGGGCGTTGCCCTACGTGACAATTCTAGAGTGGCCATCACAATCACCAGACTTGAATCCAATTGAGAACCTCTGGTGGGACCTAAAGAAGGCAGTTGCAGCGCGCAAGCCTAAGAATGTGACTGAACTGGAGGCTTTTGCCCATGAAGAATAGGCTAAGATACCCATAGGTCACTGCAAGACACTTGTGTCAAGCTATGTTTCACGCTTGAAAGATGTCATAACTGGAAAAGGATGTTGTACTAAGTACTAAAATATTATGTCACTAGGGTTTGAATAAAACTGATAATGATGTGAGCACAGAAAAGACATTTGTGGTTATTTCATCATAAATACTATGTTATATTTGTCTAATTTATAAGTGCCTCTTTGATATAATTGTAAATAAGCTGACTGAAATGATCAAAATCAATGTCAAACTGTCAAAATACTTTATTTTCAGTGGGGGTTCAATAAATTTTGATCACAACTGTAGCAAATACCATAGTCCTCTTTATAAACTAGGGGTGGGCATATATTAATTTTTTTAATCTAGATTAATCTCACTGAAATCTTGAAATTAATCTAGATTAATCTAGATTAATCTATGTTAAAATGGCTCATATGCGTGCTACCCAAATAATGACTAAAAGTCAGTTTCTTAATACAGAGGGTGCATTAGACAAGGGGCTCATCTCCTGTTTTCAAAATGCATCAATGACTGCTTGAGAAAGCTGTTCTACTTTGATACTGTTCTACTTTGAAAAAAAACATGCTCAATAAAATGTAGGCTACTCGTGTTCAACGGTTTATTCAGTTAAACATGAATTTGTAAGCCTACATACTGTACATTAAAAGGGGATGATAACATGTTTATTCAGCTAAACATGATATTTGAAATGTAAGCCAACATTTAGTACATTTAACCTCACGGACGTAATTTGGGGGGGACTTTTTCAAAAGCCGGTTTTGGTCCTCTGCAGTTTTAAATGGCGACGAATCTAGCGCTAGGACCACGCAGAAAACGACCGCTCCGAGCTCCGTTCCGGTAACACTTTACGTTCCTAAAAATGAATTTTCCATGAAGCAAACCTGGCGACTTCGTGGCTGCATCCATGTAAACACGTACGATTTGTAATTCACAGGTTTGAAAACTCGTTCTCGCCCCTAGGAATACAGCCGAGCTAAACTATCAAGTTGAAAGTCATCATAGTTTGCTTACCCATTTTGACCCAGTTCCCAACCCAACTTTAAGAATAGATTAACGGCGATAATTTTTATATAGCCCGATAAGAGTATCAAATTAACGAACGCCGTTAACGGCCCACCACTATTATAAACACAAGCAGCATAAAGAAAATGCCAAAACCAGAAACAGCCATAGACCTATTGTCCTATCAACAGGGGGAAAGAAACCTACAAATACACAGGGTAAGACATTCAACACTAGTTTTAATGGCCATAAATTAGCAAAATGTGTAGCAAAAAATTGTAAAGCAGTCACTTGTTACGCGTCGCCTCTGATCACGGCGGTGACGCGTTGGTTTTGACGTGACGAGGACTCAAACGCTACCCACTAAAAGCAAACGGCAAAAAAACAGCCAACTGAAACCTCCGCGACTGCGGGGAAACGAAAACAAAAACCCCAGAAGGAACAACAGCAGAACGACACGGAGAAACTCGACGTGTGTACAGACCAGGTAAGTAAACAAAGAAAAAACACGCGGAAAAGAAGTCAACGCGTCGCTGAAGAAAAAACAGGGAAAACGAAAATCACATGGAGAACGCCTCAACGTGTCAGAAAGGGAAGAGAGAAAAATAAGAAACAAAAAGATGAACCACACCCGCTGACCAGGACGGAAGGACAGCGCAGGGAGACGGTGCTTGTTGGCGCTGCGGCAATAGGCGGAGGAGGCCTTCAACGCCATGCGGCAGCGCCGAAACTGAGCCACAGCGGAAGGCACAGCCACGGCTTGCTCGTGATCCGCAAACAGAGGAGGGGCATACCCGAACAAGCACTCGAAGGGCGACATGCCCAGAGCCGAATGCCATAGCGTGTTGTGGGCGTACTCAGCCCACAACAGGTGGTCGGCCCAGGATGCAGGGTTAGTGGATGCCAGGCACCTGAGGGTCTGCTCCAGGTCCTGGTTTACACGCTCGGTCTGACCATTAGACTGGGGATGGAAACCCGAAGACAAGCTAGCGGAGGTGCAGAGGAGGGTCAGGAACGCCTTCCAGAAGCTGCTGGCGAACCACGTCCTGAGGGAACCCATAATTGCGGACTACATCAATCAGCAAGAGAGACGCAGTCTCCCGGGCGGAGGGCAGCTTGGGCAGGCCGATGAACTTACTGAATTTGAAAAACCTGTCAACGACCACGAGAATGGTGGTTAGCCTTTTAGAGGACGGAAGCCCAGTGACGAAATCTAGGGAGATATGAGACCACGGTCTGGAGGGTGTGGGTAAAGGGCGCAACAACCCCCTAGGCTTGCTGCGTGGCACCTTGCTTCTGTTACACACCTCGCAAGAGGCCACGAAGTCGCGGATCTCCTGATCCATCGCTGGCCACCAAAACCTCCTCTTTATAAGCTCGGCAGTCCGCCTTGCGCCAGGGTGCGCCGCGTAACGCTCAGTTCGTCCTGCACTGTCTTCTCAATACCCCACCGAATAGGGGCCACCACAACCCCCGGGGGAAGCACGGTTTCAGGTGGACTGTCAACGAGAGGAGGTTCCCACTGACGAGACAAAGCGTCAGGATTAGTGTTCTTCGAGCCCGGACGGTATGACAAAGTGAAATCAAAACGGCTAAAAAACAGGGCCCACCTGGCCTGTCTGGCATTGAGACGCTTGGCCTGCTGGAGGTACGTCAGGTTTTTGTGGTCCGACCAGACCAGGAAAGGGTGACGGGCTCCCTCCAGCCAGTGCCCCCACTCCTCTAAGGCCATTTTAACGGCCAGGAGTTCTTTGTCCCCTACGTCGTACCGCCTCTCCGTAGAGGTGAACCGATGCGAAAAATAGGCGCAGGGGTGCAGCTTAGGTGGTTCCCCAACCCTCTGAGAGAGAACCGCCCCAACGCCCAAATCAGAGGCGTCGGTTTTGACAACGAAAGGGAGCTCAGGGTCAGGAACCCGCAGCACCGGAACACTGGTAAAAAGGCCCTTGAGCGTCTCGAACGCCTTCTGGGCTTCAGGGGTCCACGTGAATTTCCCCAATTTTTTACTAGTAAGGGCAGAGAGCGGAGCAGCAAGGGAGCCAAAATCCCTGATAAACCGTCTGTAGAAATTGGCAAAACCCAGAAAGCGTTGAACTAAACGAACTGACGTGGGCACGGGCCATTGAGTCACTGCTTTGATTTTGGCGGGTTCCATAGCCAGGTGACCCTTGGCAACGATGAAACCCAAGAAGGCTACCTCGGAGACGTGGAACAGGGACTCCTCCAGTTTTACGTAGAGATGGTTCTCCAGCAACAACTGGAGGATGCGACGTACGTGTTGCTGGTGTTCTTGTACGGTACGACTATATATTAAAATGTTGTCGAGGTAGACATAGGCGTAATCGTCCAGAGCCTCCCTAAGTACACCGTTCACGAAACGCTGGAAAGCTGCGGGTGCGTTCATGAGCCCAAACGGCATAACTAAATACTCGTAATGCCCAGAGGGTGTATTGAAGGCGGTTTTCCACTCGTCGCCTTCTCTGACTCGCAACAGATTATACGCGCTTCTCAGTTCTAACTTAGTGAAGACCGTCGCCCGTTGAAGGACCTCGAAGGCGGAGGACATAAGAGGTAAGGGGTGGCGGTCCTTGATGGTGATCTTATTTAGTCCCCTGTAGTCTATGCAAGGGCGGAGGCCCCCATCCTTTTTCCCCACAAAGAAGAACCCAGCACCTGTGGGAGAGGTAGAGGGACGGATGGTACCAGCAGCTAGCGCTTCCTGAATGTAGGACTCCATAGCCTTGCGTTCAGGCAGTGCTAAGGAAAACAAAACGCCCCCTAGGGGGAGTAGTACCAGGTAAGAGGTTGATAGCAATATCGCAGGCTCTGTGCGGGGGTAGGAAGCCTGCCTTATGCTTGCTGAACACGTCTTTTAAGTCGTGGTAAACAGCAGGGACTTTCTCTAAGCCTGCTATTTCTTCTTGCCTGTCCCCGGGTTTACTGCAGCGGGGCACCAAGCACGACTGTTCGCACACTTTACTCCAATGATTGATGGAAAGGTTGAGCCAGTCAATATCAGGATTGTGGCGCTGAAGCCAGGGAAACCCCAAGATCAGCTGCAGTTTGGGCGCAGCGATGACATAAGGGGTGAGGGTTTCATGATGGTTCCCTATAGTAACTGTCAGAGGGACTGTTTGGTGGGTTATATCACCTGAAGTGAGCAACCTGCCGTCCACAGCGGACACCGAGAGGGGTTTTTCTAGGGGAACCAGAGGTACAGAGAGAGAAGCTACGAGGGCGGAGTCAATGAAATTGCCAGTAGCCCCCAAGTCCACGAGAGCCAAAACCCGGTGTTCGTCTGAGCCCCTCCATGAGATCACTACGTGGGGCATCAGACCGCAGGCGGGGAAATAAGCGCCACGACCCATCGGTGCATCCCCGTTCACCGACGGGTCTGCCCTTTTCCCTGTAACTCGGGACACTCTACAATTCTATGGTCAGCCCAGCCGCAATAAAGACATTTGCCCTCCCGTAAGCAGGTTTGTCTTTCCTGACGGGAGAGGCGAGTGTGCCCTAACTGCATGGGCTGTTCTGACGCTTCGCCGTCCCCTTGAGTAGTCTTGTGTACTGGAGACACTGGTTTAACACTGGGTGGAGCAAACAAACGGTGGTGTTTGCGATCCCGTAACCGATTGTCTAACCTAACAGTGAGTTCTATAGCGTTGTCCAAACCGCTGGGTGGCTCTCTGAGGGACAGTTCGTCCTTTATCTCTTCACTCAGTCCTTCTATGTAAATAGCCCCCAGCGCCTCTGAACCCCAATCGCTCTCTGCCGCCAGTGTGCGGAAATCTAACGAGTATTCTGCCACAGTCGATCTGCCCTGTCGTAAACGCAACAGTTTAGACGCGACAATACCCCCAGAAGCCGGATGAAAAAACGCCTGCCGCATAGCCCGAGAAAACCGCTCAAAAGAGGAACAGAGTTCCGGTTGGTTCTCCCACACTGGTGTAGCCCACCGTAGCGCTTTCCCCGAAAGCAACGCCATTACATAGGCCACCTTAGCACGCTCGGTGGGAAAACGGGATGGCTGCTGCTCAAAGATCAGGAAGCACTGCAATAAAAACCCCCTACACTCGTTGGGATCCCCACTGTAACGTGCCAGAGCGGGCAATGCCGGTTCAGCATGGGAATCGGCAGGCAGCCCTACAGCCCCGGAGGAAACCAGAGAGCTGGGAGCCGCAATAGGCGGATCTGGCTTTTGAACCGCGAGGGCGATAGCCTGGAGCTGGGTATGTATCTCCTGAAGTGTCTGCTCGTACCTGTGCAGTCACTTTGTGGTTTTTATTCTCACTACTGCATAGTCAACCTGTGGTTTTCATTCTCAACCTTGTGCAGTGAATCTGTGGTTTTTATTCTCACTACTGCACAGTCACTCTGTGGTTTTCATTCTCACTACTGCATAGTCACTCTGTGGTTTTTATTGTCACTACTGCACAGTCACTCTGTGGTTTTCATTCTCATGAGCTCAGACAGTTTGCACGCATCGCCTGAGGCTCAATGCGCTGCCACATCCTATATCAGTACCTCTACAGCACAACCTCTGCTTTCCAAGTTCTGCTAAAAATGCAATCACCCATAAATGGTTTAAGGCATGTTAACATTTCCTTAGGTTAGGATAAGATGTTGATGGAATACTGGGAAAGAGCATTTGGGAAAATTAAGAAATATTCAATACAAAATTAGAAACACAGGTCCAAATCAATACTTTCTATCATAATCACTGATAATGTGCTCCTTAAATGTTTTTTGACTCATCTAGAGTTATGTCTCGGTTAACAACCTCAGCCACTACAGAGTAACGCCACACAAACACCACCTGCCTGCACAGCCAGCCTCAAATGTTCTGAGAGGTGTTATTCAAATCCCAGTGCCCAGTGTGCAGGTCCAACAGGTTTTCCACCCTCCCTTTATCTAGGAGTCAGGTGTGATGACGTAGTGGCCAACCAGATACATTAATCATTTTAATAATTATCAATTAAATCAACTAAAGCCCTTCAGATAGAACACTGTTAATGGTCAGGTACAGCCTTGATGTATGAGGACTCTCATTACCATACTCACCTGCTGATGGCTTAGCCCGGGTTCTGTGCTGTTCTCTGGCCCAGAGAAGAAAAGGGTTGTATGGGAAAGTGAAACTTTGTGAATACATTGATAGAGAGAAATGCATGTGAAATGAAAGAAAGAAGTAAACAATGATATTGTTATGTTTCAAAAAATGTCTGTGGACTCATTGGCTCTGCTGCAGTTCCTCATTTTCTGCAATTAAAAGAAAAATGAAAATGACAAAAGAGAAGCAGCTGCCTCTACCAGACTCATTCATGCTTGGTCTAAAATGACAAATGTTTGTTTTTAACCACGGGGTCTCATGAACAATCTAGATTAGTTATGTATCTGGCCTTCTATTTGGTGGGTGATGATACTCAACCTGATTGTTTGTGTGTACGTGAGTTCTCCCTTGCCTTCTTGCCTTAATCGTGATTCCCCTGCCTTCCGTGCTTGTGGTTCTTGTTTACTGTCTTCTTCCCCCTTTCCGTTGTGGTTATGTTTTCGCCTCTTTGCTGTACTTCCCACTCCACGTAGTGTGTCTTGGTTTTAGTCTAGGTTGTATTATTAGTTTCCTGTGTTGTACTTTGTCATGGTTTCTCTTGAGTCTGGATGTAGTATGTTCCTCTGCTGTCTGTTTTAGCCTAGTCTCTTTGTATTTCGTTAGTCGCCTCTCCCCTTCTTATGTTAGGTTTCTCCCTTTTTACGTTTATGTAGCGTGTGTTATGTTTGATTACCCCAGTGAGTTAAACTTGCCATTTAGTTTAGTTGACTCTTGTGATTACACTATGTAACAAGTTTTGTTCCCAGCTTTTTTATGTTATATTCCAATTGCTTATGTCTAAAACAAAGTAAAAATTGCTTACATTCATCATAAACTTCGCTTTTGTGACCACGGCAACAAAAATTATGAAATTTTTTTATAGAAAGAGATGATTTTGCATCTTCTCATTTATACAGTCAAACTAAGAACACTATAGGCATTGCAAATTTACACAGATTACCAAGAACTGTTCAGAAGTGTGTGGGTTTCCGAGATTTATGACGATACTGCAAATCAGTTTCACGAATCAATCCCCAAATATAGTCCCCCATCAGGTTCTCTGTAACATCGGGTGGAAAGGACGAGGGAAAGGACGAGGCTCGAAGTCCGACGCATTCACGAACGTCACGTTTATTATGAGACAAAATAGCGCAGACAGCGCACATATAACATATACACACTCAGAGAAAGACGAGCACGGGACACTGCATGAACGCACATTAAATAGACAAACCACATAAACCCCGAGTGATGACGAGACGAACCACAGGTGAGACGAACACATTCGGACATATCCACACCCACGAAGATACACAGACACAGACGTCCAGACGTAGACGACATAAACACACGCCCAATGAGGAGGGGTCAGGGGCTGTACCATGACATTCTCGTTATATTGTCCTTGGTAATGGCGTTCAAAGTTCATAATGTCCTGGTGGAAGCGCTCGCCTTGCTCCTCTGAATAAGCTCCCATGTTCTCTTTGAACTTATCAAGATGAGCATCAAGGATATGGATTTTGAGTGACATCCTGCAGCCCATTGCAGCATAGTTCTTTATCAGAGTCTGAACCAGTACATAGTTTTCATCTTTATGATTGCCTAGGAAGCCGCGAACCACTGCGACAAAACTGTTCCAAGCCGCTCTCTCCTTCGTATTCAGCTTCTTGGGAAATTCTCTGCACTCTATGATCTTCTTTATTTGTGGTCCAACGAAGACACCAGCTTTGATCTTTGCTTCAGACAGCTTAGGGAAAAGATCTTGGAGGTAATTGAAGGCTCTCGACTCCTTATCTAGAGCCCTGACAAATTGTTTTATAAGCAAGCACCAACTTGATGGTGGCATCAGCACCTTGCGTGGGTCCACCAGTGGCTCCCACTTTACATTGTTCTTCGCCACAGTGAACTCTCTCCGCTGAGGCCAGTCCCGCCTGTGGTAGTGCGCTTTAGTATCCCGGCTGTCCCAAAGGCAAATAAAGCAAGGATACTTGGTAAAACCACCTTGGAAGCCCATCAGGAATGACACCATTTGACACCAGCAGAGTACTTTTTCGCTCATGTCTTTATAAAATGGCCACATACATAGCAAAAAGTGTCTGCTGGATGTATGCAACCTCTTGATGCCATCTAAATTGACTAAGTTGCTGTGTACTGTAAGGAAAAAGGATGTCTCTCCAAACTCAATAAAAATGGTCAATCTTTATTCCATGCAGTATCGGAGTACAAGAGTGTACTGAGGATTCAGCAGAGCAAGATTGATCACCCGGTAGCAGAGTAACACACAGTGTTGGGTAAGTTACTTTGAAAAAGTAATTCGTTACAGTTACAAGTTACCTTGTTTAAAATGTAATTGTAGTGTAACTTTTCTGATTACTTTTGAAAAGTAATGTAACTAATTCATTTTTGATTACTTTAAGGTTTAAATGAGTATTGACCCATGATCAACATTTAATTTTTGAGAACTGACAGTGTGAAACTTAAAAGAGTACTAAGCTGAGAGGGAATTGCTGACAGGCAATCACAGGAGGTCCACAAGAAGAGATGCCTGCACCAGGCATGTAAGATTCTCAGACTACTGTCATTGGGCCATACTCTTTTCTGCTCCTCCCCCAGGCTCTACCATTTTCAGTTTGCAGACTAACACAAGCAGGTTCAGAAACCACTTCTTTCCCACAGCGGTCACCTTATTGAACTCTTCCCAAAGACCATACTTTCCTTCCCCTCTATCCATATCTTACCATCCACACAAAATCTGTACAGTGTTCCTCTTCAATCCACATCTGTATAGCCATATCTACAGTGGTATAGGATAATCTGTATATTATCTATATGATTCCATCTGTATTTATCACATTTATACCATATATTTTTCTTTGCCCTGTGCATTGTACTACCATAACTACCTTACACACACATGCATTTCCCTAGGTAATTTATCTACTCTGCACATAGGCTATTTATTAACCATCTTTACTTACACTAGCTGTAACTAACTGCATTGTATCTCTAAATACTGCATTCTATACAATCTGCATGTGTTGCACTTGATTAGATACCAAACTGCATTTCATTACTTCATACAAATTTAATTTAAATGTATTGCTTGTCGAACGGTAGGTCTAAGATAGGTCCAATGATACCAATTGGGTAGGCTAGGTTGTGTCATAGACATCGACAAACATTTTTCCAACACCAAACAGTCAAAAATACTCATTTGATACCGTCTGTCATTGTCTATAATAGTCATGTATGATTTCAGCGAATACCTGTTTAGGACTTTAAACAGCTAATGTGGTTAGCCTGTAAATCAAGCTAGCATGCTAAAGGACAAACACATTCAAGTGAATGGTAGTAGCTAGCCTAGCAGGTAACTATGGAAACCACTGTGTGTGTGACGGTCAGCATACCCTGCTGTTAGTTCGCTTACAACCTCAATACTGGTTGCCTTCTGATCGGAAATAAACCTCCAAACTCCGAAATTTACACAAAGGCTTGGCATAATCACAAATAGTTGCCGATGGTGGCACATGGTTCACATTTATTGACAACACGAAAACAAAACAAATGCTCCTTAAATGTCCAGTGAAGGCGTCTGTCATTATTGCTGCTTGAGCTGAAACTGAACCGCGCGCTTGCTGCTCCAGCACAGAAACAAGCGGGAAACGGCGATATAGGGCGCAAAGCAATAAAAAATATCTTTAAATATTTCGCAAAGGTTTTTGTTTATATTTTAAAAATGTAACTAAAATTGTAATTCTTAATTTTTCCAGAAGTAACTGTAACTGAATTACATATTTTCTCATTGTAACTGTAACGAATTACAGTTACACTTTTTTTATAATTAAATTACGTAACGTCGTTACATGTAATTCGTTACTCCCCAACACTGGTAACACACAATATTCACATTTACATTTACGGCATTTAGCAGATGCTCTTATCCAGACTGACTTACAAAAGTGCTAAGTGTTTAGTCAGAATATGCATCTCTATCTAGTATAAATAGGTTTAAGTCCAAACTACTCGAGCTCAAGCACTGCCATAAACAGTTGCCAGTGCTGATACTTAGAAAGAAGACAACAAAATATAAGATTAGGCACAGAGAAATACCTAGCAAGGCTGAAATACCTACAAGACTACATGCAGTATGAGTGCAATAATTAGCAAGTGTTCCCAGAGATAAAGTGCAATTACAATTTATACCAATATATGCATTTGAATGTAGTGGTCCTTCCTAAGCTCCTCCTCTAATGGGTGTGGGGTGAAGTGTGAATACTGTCGTTATCAGAATCTGAATAGGTATTGAATTCACACCTGTCTGTCTAGGTCAATTCCCCTTTGTCTGTGATGGCTGTTGCCCACTTACTATGCAATCCCAATCAATTAGATCAGGGGTGCCAAACCAGTCGATTGCGGTCTACCAGTCGATTGCGGGCCGAGTTTCAGTTGATCGAGTTACCAAGTGTTACCATGTAACCACGGACGTAATTTGGGGGGGGGACAGGGGGGACATGTCCCCCCCACTTTTTCAAAAGCCGGTTTTGGTCCCCCCCCAGTTTTTATGGTTAAAACCAAGTATTTAAATAGCGACGAATCCATGTCCCCCCCACTTTTGAAATCAAAATTACGTCCATGCATGTAACCATGTATTTAAGGCTCTGACCAAAAAAAAAACACTAATCAAACCATCGTCAAACCATCGTTCATGAGAGGCCAGTATGTATTTTCATAATAATAAAATACAAAAATAAAATTAATTATTTACACAACCTTTTCTGCTTTTCTGATGAATGCTGGATATGGTTTGCCACGGTTGCTAGTTTATAACCAGGGACTCTAAAACGCGAAGACGAAGAAGCCAGAATGGCGGCAGCTAAATGGCTGAAGACAAAAAAGCTAAAAATTATCACTTTCATCCCGAGTGGGAAGAGGACTACTTTTTTACTTATTCAAATTCAAAGACTGTGTGTCTGATCTGTAATGCTACTGTGGCCATACCGAAGAAGGGGAATTTAGAGCGACATTTTCTCACAGTTTACAAGAGGTATGCTAATGATTTCCCAGTCCCACTAAAGTAGAGAAATGTTTTTTTATTATTCTCATCTTGAACTAGGGCTTAATTTGAGCCGGATCCTGCCAGAACAGGATCCAGGAACTCTTTCATTTTGAAGGGTGCGTTCCGGGAACTGTCTGCCTCGATCCGGTAACATTCAAGCCTACTAATTATAAGTTATGAAGAAATCTGTCTGTGTTGAACCAATTAATTGAACAAATAATTCTATAAAAGACATTTTTAAACACAAGATCCACATTCAGGCTTCCTAAATCACTCAAGAGCTCTCCCTTTTAGCGATGCCTTTCCATGTCTCCCCTATAAAGCTAGTTTTGAGTGACCATAGTCACTCCGCACACCTTGCGCGCGTCACATTCTGTGCAGTGTTCTCCGAAATGATATGTGTTAGTATAAAGAAACACTCCTCAAAAACAGGGGAAGGAACATTTACCTGATGAATTTTAATGTTGCTTTGTGTTTCAGGTTTGAAAAGTGCTGGAATTTAGGCTAAAGTACTTGAAAATGCACTTAAAATGCACTTCTGCACTTAAAACACTTATAAAACACACGTAAATTTAAAAGTAATTTATATATACGAATTGGCTTGTTATTTTGACATTTGTGCGCCTAAGCGTTGCGTTTTGTGTGCGATCCGGTGACATTGTTGGCCTCAGTGACCCCTTGTCTCATGCCGCTGTTTGCGTTCCGGCATTGTTTGATTTACAAATTAAGCACTGGGCCTATTCATATCCATATACTGGACTTAGAAGAGCATGGTACTATCTTGAATTACACATATTCATATCCATATACTTAGAAAAGTATGTTCCGATTTTTATCTGTTTTCCAGTTGAATTTAAATCCATCTGCCGGTTTCCCTGCCAGTGCCACTGCCCAGTGAAGTTTAGCATTCTTAAATATTGGACTTATCTTCTCCTCCTTCCTGCTTTGAAGTGATCTTTTCTAGAGTTATTGTGTGTGTGTGTGTGTGTGTTAATCTGTGGAATTACTTGTTTTTTTTTTTTTTAGATTTGGGTTTTTTGACTGCTCTTTTCTGTAATTTTGGTGTGTGTGTGTGTGTGGCTGAGAGCTAGAGATGGTGTGAAGTTCTTGTGAGGTTCTGTTTTGACAACCTATTTTTGACGCATTGATCATTTCCTCATTTGTTGGATTTACTGCTTCTTCTCCACCTGTGCCTGCGATTGGGGTTCCTTGTTTAAATTATTGCCCGGCCCTTGTGTTTGACTTGGTAGATCTCAGCATGCCATCAACTTCAAAAGTAGATCTTGGTTAAAAAAAGGTTGGGCACCCCTGAATTAGATCATGTCTCTCTGTCTCTCAGGAAGGGCTATAGTGGCCCTATATAACTGTAGCTACCTACAATTCTGTAGTCTCAGAAAGTTCTAGATAATTCTGGACAGTTCTAGAAACTTCTTGATAGTTCTCACAATTCCAGAAGCTTCTTAAGTATCTTGAAATATGGCAAATATCCTTAAAAATAGATCAATTTCAAAATCTCATTGTGCTGACCACAAAAGCAAAGTTTACAGGGAATAATATTTTTTTCTGTTCATTTAGGGTACAAACAATCAGGAAAACACACTTAACAACTGGGAACAAAAAATGTTTTGAAGAGACTGAAAAGTCCGTCGTAAAGCAGTTTTCATCAGTCACAATATAATCATAATTTAACTGATTATGTACATGATTATGTATGCAAACTGATTCTTTCTGCACCTCTAAATTAATTACATGTTGATGAATATTTGTAGTGAATCGTCACTTTTCATGCTAATACCACACTCTTGGTCATGATTAGTTTTAGAGCATGTCCCATACTTTTTGCGATACATAAACACTAAAACAAAGACACAAATGCTGACGATGACGAAGATGCTGATCACCGGTCCGGTCATAGGAATATTTCTCTCAGATTTGAGGGCTGCTGGGGAAAGACAGAGAAGTCATCAGCTAACAAAATGGCACATGAACGGCAGATGCTGGATGTGTAACTTGTTAACACATCCACATGTTGACCTAAGTAGTAATACTGGAATACACATATGAGGAACAGTAATACACAGTGTGTAATGCACATAAGATGAACTTTGCTCTTACAATTAATCTTTGTACCCTCTGCAGTGTGATCTGTAGTAGGATCTGGAGTGTCATCCATCTCTGTGAGGAGAGTCAAACGAAGAAAAATGTAACAATGTACAATGTACACATACTACAAAATATTTAAAAGCATAGAACGCATGGACAGACAAGACCAACGTACCTGATAACATCACAGTGAAAATAGATGAACTGTATCCTACGTTAAGTCGTACCCAGAGTGTAAAACTACCATTATCTTCTTTGGATGTTTTCTTGATTTCGTAGATAAATATGAAAGTTTTAGCATAATCTTGAATTTTTTCAGTGCGGTTTGGCTGCCCATCTAGAGACAATTCTTCATTGTTTTTCTTGAATTTATAAGAATAACTCGTGCAGTTTTGGGCACACTGAACAGTGCACATTAGTGTTAATGGACTCCCCACAGTGCCAGTTATGTCAGGACAACTTGGTTTATAATCTGAAAATAATACAACAAATAACATTAGTGAATAAACTGTAATAACAGAACACAGATACACACAGCAACACACACCTTATCTGCTATGTTACTTGCCCTTGTGTCAATGTGAGAGATTATATACTGTGTGACTGACTAACCTTATAATAAAAAATAAGTGTAAACATTAAAAAAAAAAAAAAAAAAAAGATATGATTTGTAACAATGTTGCCAGTCCCATAGGGGGTTCACACCACATCCAGAAAACTGCTCAAATATATATATATATATATATATATATATATATATATATATATATATATATATATATATATATATATATATATATATATATGGTTGCTTAGAGACAATGCATGATATATATACAGTCTCTGGTTATGATACGCAGCTGTGTGGACGTAGATATTTTTGAAAACGCTGATGGTGTAGACGGAGATATTTTTTTTACAACGGAGACAAAAACCTCCGTTTTTAAAAATCTCCGGCGTCATGTGGACAGGGCCTAAGTGATGCATTAATAAACAATTTTATTGTCATTGTTGAACAGAGAATAATGGACAGGACATGTTTTAAATGATAACAAATTGAGTACGTATTGAGTGTATTAAAAATGCTTTCCTGTACTCTTTCACGTGCGTTTTCCCTTAGAGATAACAATAATATTCTAGTGTTGCCTGCTGTCAGTTTCCTTCTAAGTCTATACATTTAGTATAATATTTCCTTTTGTGTAAACTACACAAAAATAAAGAGCGCACTTACCGGTAGTAGTGATCGCTGTCACTTCAGGAGACGGTGTATCCAAGACTGTTTCAGCAACACTACAGTAGCCTAATACATAAGCTTTCACTTTCAAAATGAATCAGTGGAGGTGGCACGCATCGCCTCCCCCGCAGAGATTTACAACCGTGATAGCAGCTAGAGAAATCACGCACAACACGCCGATGAAAGAATGAAACAATATTTCATTCATGCGATGAAACAATATTTCACGTAATTTATAAACATGCAGGTGATGGATATTTTTGCAGTTCGAGATTAGCTATATTATGTTATATTCCGAGCCAGTTCAGACTTTCCCTAAGCACAATTTTGATAAGGGGGCCTCCAACTTGATCTTTGTAACCATTTTGTGGCAGGTGCAACTGTGCCTCCTTTTTGGCTTAAGAATAAACAGACATATACACAACTAAATGAGGTGTTAATTGCATCAACTCTTTTATGCCCATTCAAACAGGCTGCCTTAAATGTCATTTATTTATTCTAACACAGGTGAATATTTCTACCATTATCTTAATACTATATGATTCTAATGTATTAAGATGTTTGCTGTTGTTCCCAGTTTGCATAGCCAATGAAAAGCCAATGGAGTCTTTTTTCCATCTCTCTTTTCATATCCTCTTTATATGTCATTTCACTTCACTTTTATGATGCACTTGGCACGAGAGGGAGACGATGGGGCATTCGTCAATTCGCGGGACTCTAGCCAACGTGCGTGAGCTATAGGGTGCGCCAGTTCTGTTATAATTCAGAGAGTATGCCTGCTGTTGTCAGCACAACCTTAATGTCTTAACCTTAATACAGTTTTCTGGTCTAACAATGGCGACACATGTCCGTGTCCGTGCCTCTGACGGAAACAGATCTAAATCCTGCTGGGGAAGTAACACAAATCTGAGACTATGTGACTTTATTCTGACAATGTAATCATTTATTTTCATTTTAACACCCACCCACCCACACACACACACACACACACACACACACACACGGACGTAATTTTAGGTGAGGGGGACACAAATAGGGTTGCTGGGGGGTTCCAGATAGTTGACCGGGGGGGCGAACGAAAATTGTTGATTGTTGATTGGGGGGGGGGGGGGGGGGTCGGGGGGTTGCGAACAAAAATTGTTGAGGGGGAGGGGGTGGCGAACGAAAATTGTTAGGCTATAGGAGCGGTCGTTTTCTGCATGGTCCAACCGCTAGATTCGTCGCTATTTAAATATTTGGTTTTAACCGTAAAAACTGGGGGGGGACTAAAACCGGCTTTTGAGAAAGTCGTCCCCCCCCCCCAAATTATGTCCGTGCACACACACACACACACCCACACACACACACACTCACAAATGTTATTATTATGACTCGGCCTCTGCTGGTTCACTGAGAAGTTACGCAACAACCAATGTACTTAAATGATCACGAGTTAATAAAACATTCACATAATAAAATAAAATGGCCAAACAGTCATTCACATTTTTGGTTCACCCTTCCAATGTCTTTTCCTCATCACGTGTCTTCCTCGCACTCTTAGGGAGTTTTTTATCGGACTGTAGCGCCATAAACCCCACATAAAACGATCTTGTGACACCTGTTATATTAAACGGTAGATAAAAAAATTTGATTTGAGTGAACGCCAAATAAAAAAATAACAGGTATCGTAAAGATCATCATAGATTTAAAAAGTCCCATAGACTAGGAACACAAGCTTTGCTTCTCACCAGAACACTAAGCAAAGACGGAGCGTCAGTCGTGGCTGAGTTATAATGCGGTAGTTTCATTATGTCGCCGCGATAGAATAGTGTCAGAACACATCCAAGCTAGCCGCATAACCACAGAAGTGTCACATTAACCATGCTGGAGAACGTCCATCACTACAAAGGCCTAAAATTGAGTGACATGGATCATCGGTCAGTGGAAGAAGCTGCCCTTAGGGTATTCCAGAGTGGGTTTAGCACATATCTGTTAACTCCAAGTACATGGAAACCGAAGGTTTTGCGTATGTAAAATCGAGCCCAGCGTACGTTATTGCTACGATATTACACGTTGTAAAACTAACCTGCAATCTAGCAATCTAGAAGATTGGTGTTGGGGCTCATATTGGGAAAAAACTTTAATTTAGAAAACTAACTGATGAAGCACAATAAGGCCTTATGTTGAAGACTTTATACGAAATCCCCAGTATATGAAATAACGAAAGTGACACTGTTAGCAGGCTGGCCACCAGGCCACTAGGGGGAGGCATAGATCCACCTGACAGCAATCAGGAACTCAGCCACGACTGATGCTCCGTCTGTTTATTCTTTTTGTTATACTTTTTATTGTTTTTATCACAAGGTATTTTACAAAACATTCCCATCCCATACCTCTCCCCGTGGGTCAGCTATCGAGGTGCAAACAGAAAACACAAGGTACATTAAATAATAAAACAAAATTATAAAAATAAACCACAAAAATAAATATCAAATAATTTTAAAGAAAGAAACAAACAAGCAAACGAAAAAAGGGGGTGTGTCCACAGCAGCAACACAGGAGCGCAATGTTAGCACAAAAATAAACAGGCATCCCATGTGCGTTAGGATTATGAGGGAGATCTAAGCCTGGTCTGTGACCAGAACTCACTCAACTCCCCTCTCAGAAGAAGGGAACTCAGATTTCCTGGAAGATAATTTATGAAGGAGGACCAGATTTTGTGAAACATGCCTTCTTTACCCTTAGCTAGAGCCATCCCTTTCATGTGGCAAAGTATTTAAAATTTCCACTGTGTGACTGTGGGTGAGCATTCTTTAGTTCAGTTCAATAATATGCATTAACGTGCAGAGAGGAGGAGTTTCTCCAGTAATGTGTATCTTGATGCTGGGAGCTGTAATACCTTAGAGGGTAACCCAACCAGAAAGACAATGGGGTCTTTCTTCACCTCAACTTCAATGACTTCACTAATTATTTTGGCCACTTGGGTCCAGAATCTTGACGTATACTTACAATCCCAAAAATAGTGAAAATAGGTCCCTCTTTCAGAGTTGCACTTGATGCAGATAGGAGAGATTGAGCGATCTATTTTGTGTAATATGACCAGAGTAATGTGTAACCTATGCAGTATTTTATACTGAGTTTCCCTTAGTCTATTACAGGTAGCCACTGACCTGATGACACCAATGGCCTCCTGCCAGTCATCCTCAATAAATTTGGTCCCTAAATCACCCTCCCATTTTTGAGAGATGTTGTGTAGCTCATATGTGTCACAGGAAAGTAATAGGGAATAAAAACCCAAAAAAACAGTTTGAGATTTTTACTGTTTAGAAGGAAAGTTTCTGGACTACGAAAGGGAGAAGTGGTAGGAGGGAGTTAGGCAAGGAAAAAATTAAATGTCTTATTTGTAAGTAGCCAAAGAAATTGGACTTAGGAATATCAAAGGCATCCTGTAGTTCCTGAAAAGACATAAAACTATTGTCTTTAAACAAATGATCAAGGAAAATGATTCGCTTGTCTCGCCATGAACTGAAGACAGAGGAGTTGTTACCTGGTGGGAAATCAGGATTTTGAGTGATGGGTGCCAGTAACGATTTACCATGTATCCCAAACTATTTTGAAATATCACGTCAAACTTTAATGCTATTATAAATTAAAGGGTTGTGTTTAACATCAGGGTTAATGGATTACACATATCCAGACTCCAAGGGGAAAATGGATAGCACGCCCAAGAGTCAGCACAAGGCACCTCATCTATATAGGCATGTAACCAGGACCAAAGATGGCGAGCATGACAGGCCCAGTTATAAAAAATTGAATTGGGTAATGCACGCCCCCCCGTATCTGTAGAAAGTTGAAGTACCTTAAGACATAACCTAGGTTTTTCCCCATGCCAGATGAACTTGGACTCTGCTCTCTCTAAATCCCCATTAGCTTTTTTTGTTAGGTATAGAGGGAGCATCTGCAAAGGATAAAGAAACCGGGGCAGTACATTCATTTTGATGAGACTAATTCGACCAAACAATATTAGTGGAAGGTTATGCCAGCGTTCCAGGTCTTTTTTGACCGCCCTAAATATAGGTACAAAATTAAGCTTCCAGAGGTCTTAACAGCGTCGGTGAAATTCTAATTCCAAGATATGTGAAACCAAAGTTTGGCCATTTAAAAGGGAAATTATTTAGCACATCAGATTTAGCTATGAAACCTAGCGGCATAGCTTCAGACTCATTAAAGTTAATTTTATACCCTGACACAGAACTCACTAAAAGTATGCATATATGCAGGAATGGATAATGCTGGAGATGAAACAAACAAAAGAATGTCATCTGCATAAAGGGCAATTTTGTGTTCTATGTCTCCCAAATATACTCCTTTTATTTCAGTATGTGAACGTATGACCCCTGCAAGTGGTTCTATGGCCAGGGCAAAGAGAAGAGGGCTAAGAGGGCACCCTTGACGGACACCCCTAGCCACTGGAAAGGGTTCAGAGCGGCGACCATTAGTTATGATGATAGCTCTAGGTGCCTGGTATATATTTGGGTCCACTTTAAGAAATTCCCACCAAGGCCAAACATTTCCATAATGTCAAACAAATAAGGCCATTCAACTCTGTCGTACGCCTTTTCGACATCTAAGGATATAGCTAATGTTTTCTGTTTATTTAAAAATGAAGAATGAGCAATATTTAAAAGTCTTCTGATTTATAAGGATTGGAAGCAAGCTTTCAAGATGTTTTGCCAAGAGCTTTGAAAGTAGTTTGCTATCTACTGATATAAGGCTAATGGGTCTGTAAGAACCACATATATCGTGGGGTTTGCCCTTCTTCAGAAGAACAGAGATGTGTGCTAGGCTTAGAGTAGGTGGAAGACAACCCTTCTCAAAACTGTCAACATACATGTCTGTAAGGGGGCGTACTAGTATTTTCATAAAAGTTTTATAAAAGTGTGGGCCAAAGCCATCTGGACCAGGTGCTTTCCCACTTTGGAGTGTTTTGATAGTGTCTGCTACCTCCTCCTCAGTGATAGGCCTACACAACACTCAAAAAAACTCAAAAAGCCAAAGCCCATATATTTCTTGCTAAACACAAACTGTTTTCAATAAACTGATTTCATGAGGTTATTCAGTTCTGTTGACTTAAAATGCCTAGTTCCATGTTCATCTAGAAGAGAGGAGATAATGTTAGGTTCTTCTACCCTTCCACGAGCCAGCTGGGCAAGTAAACGGCCTGGCTTATTGCCTGACTCAAACAGTCTGTGTTTAGCAAGAAATATATGGGCTTCGGCTTTTTGAGTGCGAGCTGCCTCTAATTGTTTTGCTAAATGTCTGTTTGGTGTGCGCTTAAATTGAGTTTCAATATCTGTCAAAACCTCTTCTAGTTCTAATTGTCTTTTTAAGGCCTCCTTTTTCTGTGCAGAGGTGTAAGATATAATGGCCCCACGTATGGCTTCCCATAAAGTTGAAGGGCTAACCTCAGGGGATTTATTTTCAGCAAAAAAGAACTGGCATTGCTCAGTAATGAAATCAACAATTGATTGTTAAGCATGACAGGTGACAGACGCCAAAGATAGCATGAGGGGTCTCTGTAAGGTGGGGAGATAACTAAAACTACAGCTGAGTTGTCTGATAAAGATTGGGTACCAATCTTGCAGTCTTTTGTTCTGTCCAAAAATTGTCTTGAGGAGAAGAGATAATCAATTCTAGAATTAACCTGATGAGGGGATGAAAAAAATGTGTAATCCCTATCAAGGAGGTGAAGTACTCTCCACACATCATACATATCCAAATCTTCAAGCAGGCTATTACTTTTTGAAGTAGAGGTAAGACGAGGGGAAGACACATCCAACTCTGAGTTGAGCACACAATTTAAATCACCACCAATGAGTGTATGTGGTGAGGAGAATGATGCCAAATCAACAAGGAGTTTTGGGAGAAAAGCCTAGACACATAGACACATCCTAGAACAATAAGTTCACCATATAGATAGCCAGACAAGAGCACTTACCGTCCCTTTTTGTCAGATATGCTCTTTCCAAAGTGAAAGGTAATGAGCACAGCAACCCCCCTACTTTTGGAATTATATGAGGAGTGGAATACCGGACCTACCCAGCTCCTTCGTAATTTTAAATGTTCTAGCTCTGAGAGGTGGGTTTCCTGGATAAAGGCTACTTGACATTTTTTTAAAGGAGTGTACCTTCTGACGTTTAACAACATTATTGATGCCTTTGACATTGAGTGTGATTATTTTAACATCACCCATAACTTAATATCAATCGAAAATGCGATGACATGACAGGAATATATTTATTTATTATTATATTTATTTATTGTTTATTCTTAAGCCAAAAAGGAGGCACAACACTAGAGGAGATTCAGTTGCACCTGCCACAAAATGGTCACAAAGATCAAGTTCGAGGACCCCTTATCAAAATTGTGTTTAGGGAAAGTCTGATTATAACATAATATAGGTAATCTCGAACTACAAAAATATCCATCACCTGCATGTATATAAATTACGTGAAATATTGTTTGCTTTCATCGGCGTGTTGTGCGTGATTTCTCTAGCTGCTATCACGGTTGTAAATCTCTGCGGGGGAGGCGATGCGTGCCACCTCCACTGATTCATTTTGAAAGTGAAAGCTTATGTATTAGGTTACTGTAGTGTTGCTGAAAGGGACAGTCTTGGATACACCGTCTCCTGGAGTGGCAGCGATCGCTACTATCGGTAAGTGCGCTTTTTATTTTTGTGTAGTTTACGCAAAAGGAAAGATCAGACTAAATGTATAGACTTAGAAGGAAACTGACAGCAGGCAGTCTACTGTGCACTAGAATATTATTGTCACTATTTTTGGATGTGCAAGCTTATCTCTAAGGGAAAACGCACGTGAAAGAGTACAGGGAAGCATTTGTAATACACTCAATACGTACTCAATTTGTTATCATTTAAAACATGCCCTGTCCATTATTCTCTGTTCAACAATGACAATAAATGTTTTTATTAATGCATCACTTTTAAAAAAGGATATTTGAAAGCAATTAAGAGCATCATAAATCCGTCATTGCAAAGTAGATTTTAACTAATCAATTAATATGACATGTTACTGGAAACTAAACGTAGTTGCGTGTCAGTGCAACGTGCCAAATTGTGAATGTACTCAAGGTAAAAGTCCACTTTTGTAAATCATTAAAGAGAGAGAAAGACTGGCTTAAGGAGGAAGTGTAAATCAACCACTGCTGTGTTTATAGACAAAGATTCATGAGCAACAAGGGCATTATGTTGTATGGGCGCCGACAGAACAGACTTGAAGTTTCTGTGGGACACTGATTTAAAAACCATTTCGTTTTCACCTTTGTTTTTGTATAGCAGTTATCATGCATTGTCTCTAAGCAACTTTATTGAAATTAAGTCAGACAGGTTGAGTTCTGAGGAGGTAGAACATGGCGCTGGTCAGGGCTTTGATGCCCAGGGAGCACATTGAAATGAGAAAGTGTTTGATACAATGCTCTATATATTTCAGGAGGTCAGATGTGATGGACCGAAAGTGGTGCCTTCTTATGTGTGCACTGATTAGTGCAGAGTGTGTCAGCACAGGTAAGGATGGGCAAAGACCACTGACTATGTTTCAAGGTTCACACACACACACACCCACCCACACACACACACACACACACACATGTGTGTGTGTGTGTGTGTGAACATTGAAACATCTATATCTATTAGTCACACTGTATATAATCTCTCACATTGACACAAGTGCAGGTAACAACAGATAAGGTGTGTGTTGCTGTGTGTATCTGTGTTCTGTTATTACAGTTTATTCACTAATGTTATTTGTTGTATTATTTTCAGATTATAAACCAAGTTGTCCTGACATAACTGGCACTGTGGGGAGTCCATTAACACTAATGTGCACTGTTCGGTGTGCCCAAAACTGCATGAGTTATTCCTATAAATTCAAGAAAAACAATGAAGAATTGTCTCTAGATGGGCAGCCAAACCGCACTGAAAAAATTCAAGATTATGCTAAAACTTTCACATTTATCTACAAAATCAAGAAAACATCCAAAGAAGATAATGGGAGTTTCACATTCTGGGTACAACTGAACATAGGATTCACTTTCTCTAAATTCACTGTGACATTATCAGGTACTTTGGTCTTGTCTGTCCATGCGTTCTATGCCTTTAAATATTTTGTAGTATGTGCTTGTACATTGTTACATTTTTCTTCATTTGACTCTCCTCACAGAGATGGATGACACTCCATATCATTCTACAGATCACACTGCAGAGGGTACAGAGATTAATGGTAAAAGCAAAGTTCATCTTATGTGCATTACACGCTGTGTATTACTGTTCCTCATATGTGTATTCCAGTATTACTACTTAGGTCAACATGTGGATGTGTTAACAAGTTACAGTGTCAGTGTACACACTCCAGCATCTGCCGCTCATGTGCCATTTTGTTAGCTGATGACTTCTCTGTCTTTCCCCAGCAGCCCTCAAATCTGAGAGAAATGTTCCTATGACTGGACCTGTGATCAGCATCTTCGCCATCGTCGGCATATGTGTCTTTGTTTTAGTGTTTATGTATCGCAAAAAGTATGGGACATGCTCTAAAACTAATCATGACCAAGAGTGTGGTATTAGCATGAAAAGTGATGATTCACTACAAACATCCCTCAACATGTCATTGTTAGAGGTGCCGAAAGAGTTCTCTACTAGGTAAGGGGTAGATTCATAGGATCCCCTCTGATGTCAAGAGTGAATCTATGGCCTTGATCATGCTGAGCGTGGATCAGGTATTGCCCAATCATTTCTGCTGTAGCTGAAATAGAAAGGTATGAAAAAGAATTGGGTTTACATATATGGGCCAATTATACAAATCAGATCAACAGCCTGTACAGTTTCTCATGTTTTGTAAACAGATCAGTTTAATTATGTATTTTGCATGTATGTAGCATAAATATGCATTAATCTTTTTCTGATTTCTATGAAATAGCATCTCAGAGCTGTGCTCATAGCTCAGTAAGAGCTAATATGGTCAAGTTATTCCACACCTACTAAAGGATTGAGTGTGTATGTCTTTACTGTTGATTCTCTGGTAATGGGGTATTGTCTTGGGAATCTGATAAGAAATGTGCTTATGTCCCTCACTGGCAGAAAAAAAATCACAGAGAGAACATTAGAACGCACACCAAGTAATTGAATAAAAATATTTTAGAGTAAATATTTTTCTAAGTTCTGGTTTTGTTTCTGTTGGATTTCATTTTGTCTTCTGTTTTCTGTTTGTTCTTTATATGTATTTTTTATCATCCTTAAAATACTCCAACTTTTTGTATATACTTTAAACTGGATGTGTGACTCAGGCTTTGATGGGTGTTTTATATTGTCATGTACATTAAACATATAGAAACACTATTGAATATAAAATGTATAATGTTAATAAAGGTACATAATTCACAGCTTAAATTTGGGGTTTGTCATTGGTTACATGTCACCAAAACACAATGTGGTATCTAATGTGTGGATGTACTGTACTTAAGTTAAAATGGCAGTGAACACAATCTGCTGTCTGCCTTGTTTGTGCCACTGTGTTTGCTTTGAGAGCTGTGAGCCAGGCTTTGGATTGATGACATCTGTCTTTATAGGGAGTCACCGGTCATGGACTGACCTAATCACACCGGATACTGGTTCAAGTATTGATTCAACGAACAATTCTAGAATGGGACTTCTGTGCCTTTTCCTCATCATTGTCATATGTGCTTCCGCTTTTATCTACTACAGAAAGAAGAAAGAAAGAATTACTGAATCTTGTGAATTGTCATACAGGCAATATAATTAATAATGATGAACCTGGATCAGTCATGAAACAATCATGTGTGTTGAAGAAGAACCAAAGGTCAAACGTATAAACCAATTCTACGAAACATAACATTTTGTAAACAGATCAGTTAAATTATGCATTTTGCACATATGTAATTCCACATATTTCTGAATCTATGGAATAGCATTTCAGTTCAGTTCAGTATGGCAAAAAAAAGAATATTACAACACAAACACCATGGCATACACATAGGCTGATTAAACAGGGAATTATATATTTTCTCAGTTATTTTTGTTTGGATTTCAATTTACATTTTGTGTTTTGCTTTATGTTGTATTTAATATTTGTTTTCACAACCTTAAAATACTTTAACCTTAAAAATCTAGCTGTTTTAGCTATTTTTTATATATAATAACTGAAAACTGTAGATATGATGGGATTGTTACATTTTCATACATGGTAAGCATAATGAAACAGCCCCTTTGTAGACCAAATCTATGGTATTAAATAAAGGTGCATGATTCAAAACTGACATTTGGCGATTTTAGCACTGTGCAAAAAAAAAAAAATTACAGGAAATGTGCAAAACCAATGGTTCCTGTCCTCAATATTACAACTCACAGTCAACTAAGACACTTTGATAGAAGCCAGGAGGGCTGCCTTGATTGTCAGCAAGAAAGTTACAGAAGGGAAAACCACATTTCCTGTCAGTATGAGGCAGAAGGATGAAGGTGAGCTGGTATGCTTCTTTTATGTTCAGATGCGGCGGGGAGCAGAGTTTTAGAAGATTCTTGTGCAGCTGTCTTGGTTATGGTCCTGTGGAAAGATGCTTCTGACTCTCCTCTGTGTCTCCCTGGCTTTGTTCTCTCCAGACAATCTAGCCAAATCAGGTGGGCCGTGTGTCTCTGTCGATTGTTGACAATGCAGTGTTTAGTCTTAATGTGCAAAGGTCTTTTGGTGTTTCCTCTGTATATACTTGATTCAACTCACAAAAGGCTTAGTGAAGATGAATTAGGTAAGTAGCTAAATGCAGAGAAAACTGAACATCAATACACTTGAAAGTAAAATAACTTCTGGGTTTGTATTTGGCAGTTGATCATAAGCAAAGACCTGAGCCATTTAGCCAATATATAAATCTATATTTGAGTGTACTTGTATGCATATGCAGACAGTAATGTGTTACTGGTTGTTTTCTCCAGTGTAACGGTTATATGCAGTTCTGGTTACATCCTGGTCTTTGTCTCCCTTGCAACACAGTGTCCCCCAGAATCTCCCAGACACCGATGGCCATCACCCTCTTGCAGAACTCCACGGCGGAGCTCCACTGCAGTGTCACGTCTGAGCAGCCGTTCGGGCTGTACCTCAAGCGCCTGTACGCTGTGAAGCGAGAAGTGCTGTACCTGTCCCTGCCCTCTCGCAAAGAGACGCTCCATGACACGGTGAAGCATCGTCTGTCGGTCACAGGCACCTGCTGTGACTTCACCCTGCGGCTCTCTCAGCTCCAGGTGGAGGACACAGATGGCTATATCTGTGAATGGCTCTTCCACCATGACCACAGTACAGCCATTTCTCAACCCAGTCACAAACAAGCCAATGAGACCATCATCATTATTAGAGGTATTAGAGTTTCACCAGACTGGCCAAAAGTAGATAAATAAATAAAAAATTTAAGCTATTCATTATGCTATCTAAAACCAGTAATGTCATTGTTTTATACATTTTATAAATTTTAATAAATGCATGTATAATGTGGATTATAGAATATGTGATGCCTTATAATCCCTGGCATAAGCCTGTATAATAACTTATAAATAGTTATACTACTAGCTGTGCAAGCAAAAGAGAAGCACTTCCTGTTTCTGTGGAAAATGTATGTTCTGTTTCAGAAACTGTCAGAACCTGTGCTTGTGTATGTAGCAAAAATTGCTCAAGAGTAATTATATAGGCTTATGGCAGGCATTATAACGCATCATACATGTCATATAGTGCATCATGAATTCATTTATAATGCATTATATATAGAGGATTCATGGGAAGTATCTACCATGTAGTGATATATATTATTGTTTGTGTTATGTTATAAATCTGTAGTGTATTTTTGCTTTTTTTCATATGCTATAAAATAAGTTTAAAAGTGCCATACAGGTTATAATGAAACCTTATTTCTGAAGCTTCTCTGCTCTCTGGGCCTTTAGTTTCAGTAGAGAAGTCACAGCAGAGTCAGGAAGTGAGTTTAGCTGTGCGTTAACTATTAGATAGAAAGGTCAAATCAACAGGAACTGTATCTGAACAGGTGTGAAAAGCTGTGAATGTGAGCTGAATGTGATAGTGTATGTGTAATGAGTCAGATTGCTCTCTTTCTTAGATGGAGACCCACAGGAAGACTGCAGTAAACATCGCACGGCTGACCAGTTTTTCAGAGGCATCACTTTTACAATGGGTGTCACAACACTCATTATATGCAGTGTTGCTATGACCTGGAGAATCCGACAGGTAAGGGCCAGGTTGAGGAGAGACCAACAGGCCGTCATTTGCATCTTAACTAACATGCCAATGTATGCAAAATAAGGCATAGGTAAAGTCATGCTGGCTTTTTGATGTTAAAAATATAATCTGTGGGAAATGTATCTGAGATGAGATATGCTTTTCCATCCTCAGTACATAAGCATCCAGTACTTTCCAGAGTGTTCTTCCCAAACCTTTTGGAATATTATATATGACATCATCACCCTCCACCCTCAGGGAAAGTAACTTCAATTTGGAAATCAAAGGAAATTGCTCTATATTCCTGTGCTGTTAGTGCACCAGAAAGGAAGCGAGTTTTCAAGTTCGGTCCTACACAATATAATGATGTGCTGTTTTAATCACAACACAAATGATATCAACCACTACTCTGCCCACTTTTCGTTCTCACTATATTGGCAAATGACCTCCCACGGAGAGCAGTCACCAGTCACATTATCAGAGCTAATCTGTGCATGTCAGAGCAGTTCGGTTCATATCTGGAATATGTTCTATTTAGAATCACAGAACCATTTCTGAAAACCATGGCAACAGCATTTTGGCCTGTTGAAATTGCATCCAGCAGGGTTTGTTCAGGCCTGAGGGTTATAATGATAAACGTAGAGAAGTCTGCTCTGATGGTCTGGAGAGAAAGGGATGCACTGATCGTGGTGCCTAGTTGGAATGATAGAAGATGGCCACTGAACTCTTGTGGCTCATTTTTTTGTTTTTGTTTAGTCTGCCTCTGTGTGCAACACTGCTCTCTTCTCCTCAGATGACAATCAAAACAGGAAGAAATGCAGTGATACAGGCAGGGTGGCTATTTCATCATCTACAAAGTCAAATGGGGCCCTTTGACGAGCATTTCATGGCTCTGGTATTGTTTTGGCTTGTGTAATCTGTCTGTATTTCTCTCCTGTGTCTTTCAGTGGCTCTCCCATCACTATTCATCTTCTCAAGGTCAACACAGGCATCGCAGACCTTAAGCTCCCCCCACAGAAGATGACAGTACAAATCTATCAGCAATGCACCCTGTTTCTTCTATAGGGTGCTCATCTGAGAATATATTTGGGCTACCTTAAATATATTGGGCAAACCTTCCCTCAGGAGACAGGTGAAAGAAAAGGCTCCATCTTAACTGACTTTACTTAATATACTTTGTTCTTTTCTTCCCATTCCTACTGATTCTGTGTTATTTATTTCCAAAAATGTATTTATTTACATGTATGTGGTTTTGCAAATACTGTGGTGGTGACAGGACACTCTCACCAGTGTTCCAATAATGTCAGATATAGGGAGGACAGTCTCTGGGAAGCTGATACAGTGCTAGATCAAAAGACTCACAAACCATGTCCATTGTGGTATATTTAAATGCATTCTAATCAATGTTGATTCTTTCAAATATCTCTCCACCTCTCCTCACTGCTCTTCTTCTTGTGATACTCCATTTCTGTTGTCCTGTTATTCATTGTAATTACATAATACAGATTCTAATTAGACTAAATCTAAACTGCCGGTACGTCTTACAGACAATAAAGTGTATTTTCATCCATTTTAAATAAAAGTACTTTTGTGGTCAACCATCCTACTTATACACATTTAGTGGTGTAATGAAGTAACATAAATGTTTAATATTTCCTGCTATATCATAGCCAAAACAAATATTTGTCAACTGAAAGTAACTCAGAGTTATAGCTGTACTGTTTCCTGGAACATTAACCCCAGAACAGCTGAACCTACAACTCACAGAGTACAAGACTTCTTGTGCTTCTGAAGAGAGTCTTCAGATATGTGCCTTACTAGTGTGAGTATGACAGTTTTCTAGACAGTAGTCACAAAGTCATTCACAAGAGAGTTTAAATCTCTACTACAGCCATGTTAGAAATGTAAATAAAATAATGTAAATACTAAAACTTCTACAAAACACACAACAGTGAAAATAAACAGGCGTATAAAAAGTCAAGAACAGTACACAGATTTCTCACACTTCTCACAAGTGTGATCTTAGCTGCCATTTAAATGAATCCACTGAAGCAGCTGTCCTGATGCAGGCAAACTGTTCCAAAGTTCTGGTATTACTTCCTCTAAAGCTCTGTCACCATGGGTTCTTAACTGGCACAGCTAGTAGATTAACCTTGTTTGAACTAAGAGAAAGAGCTGATAAAGAGAAATGAAACAGACTAGTCACATGTGCAGGAGTCTAATCATGCCAGTACTCCATATGTATGAGTACGAAGCAGAACAGGAGCCAATGAAGAGGTTTACATATAGGGTCCAAGTGAGACCTTCTATTTGACCTAGTACATATTTTAGCAGCGGACTGAATTGCCTCAGACAGTCATAAGCTGACTTAGTACATAATGAGAAGAGTTTGTTACAGTAATAAATGCAAGATGCTCTCATTAGTAAATGTACTTGCCCACTAATTATATGGTCTCTAGTTTAAGCCCCACTACTGCAGAGTGCCAAGACCCTTTACCCTCAGTTGTCCAAATTATATTCAGCCATAATTGTAAGTTGCTTTGGATAAACGTGTCAGCTAAATGCTGTTATTGGATGATTATTTAACATGGGCTTTGTACTGTGTCTTACTGACATTTATGTACTGTGCATGAATGGCATTTTTTTAAAATATTTGTACCTTATTGATTATTTACATGTACGAACACCATTTTACTCCACTAATTCATTTAACTCAATTTAGATTGCTTTTGTCTAACAACTTACTCTCATGGCTTTGATGGCTTAATGTGTTTATTTAAAATTTCAGTGAACTGAAAGAGAAACCAGTTGTATGGACAGAAAATATCTTCTAACATAAACTACACATACAGATGCAAATAAACATATTAATACATGCAGGTCTGCAGGTACCTAGGTATACTGTATTTTAATCTAAATGTTGCTTCCACTTTTACTCAAGAGAACCTGCTGTCTCTTTTTCACAACCCTGTCCTGTTCACACAAGGTTTGATGCTGATGACAGATTAGATTCTGGCTTTCATTTTCTAGTATAGCCTATAGCACTGAAAAAAATGCTTAAACTTGTTCTCCTTGTTATGCCATTCTGTATTTGTTGTGATTTGGTCCCCTTTCATGTGGCTCATTAGTTCTTTGTTGGGCTTATGGTCAACTTGTTCTATATGTGATGTTGACTAGGTGCTCTATACTATAATGTTACTTGGAACTTCTGTGTGTATTTGTATGTAGTTTGTGCTCTGAATGCCTCACATCAGGGCTAGGGCATGCTGTTGATTACCTTGAAATTTTGCAATAACTTTTTTTTTTATTAGATTATTTAGTGACCTATTGGAGAAATATTGTTGTTTATTTTTATTTTGGCGTGGGCCCCCCTGAAGTCAGTCTGGTGTGTTGGTCTGTGTATCTCGTCTATAATGCTTTCATAATGCAAACTGTTTATTGTAGCACCTCCATGTGTTCGGAGTTACGATTCTTTCTTCCACATCACAACCATATACCTTCACTTACAACCAGATTCAACAATCTGCCTTTCTGTCATGGACCCTACCTAGACAGGATTGTAATAGCTACCCGTTATGCATTTCTGACATGTGTCCGTGGAAGTGAACCACAAACCTTGATAGTGATCTTCCTTGGATAACAATAAATTTCCATTGAATAGAATGAATTGAACCTGGTCTGGCCGTTGATACTTACAGAGGTAAAATGTAAGTAAGGCAAAATGATAAGCTTTATCAAGAAAGAACATGATACATTTCACAAAACAAGGACATACATATTTATTAACATATTTTTCACATATAAAATCTTTGGCCTGTATCGTGCATCTCTGTGATCACCTATATCTGTGCCATTATTTTAATAAATTAAGAAAAAGGTCGCTACTGCTTGCTTGTTTTTTGTACACTTTGGCCCACTGAAAAAAAAAACCGTGAACAGATAACACTTAGATAAATGATCTCCCCTGGTCGTCCTTCTAAATGTGATAAGAAGACGAGGTCATGCTTGAAATATAACACGGACCTTCAGTCAAGGTAATGACGGAACCTTTTTTAAAGCCCTTGCCCACGACGGATTGTTTTAAAAGACGGACGATATTTCTTGCAGAAGTTTAGACTTGTGGGTTAATATATTTTTATTCGATTTACCTGACTGTGTAATGAAATCAGATAAATCGAGTTTCTTGTGACTTTGAGGTGACCGAAACACACATTATTCTATTGTTTTAACATACCGCATATCTCGAGAAAAAGCGACTTTGGAGGGATTTTCAAAACTGAAGCAATAGGAGCCCTCTGACTGTGCCTTGAAAACAGATCCTACGAGAAACAGACGCCGTTAACGCTTCTAATATTTTGACATGTAAACCCGGGTGACCACCAGGAAGGTTGCTCGAAATTGAGGGCCAGTGCTCAGTTGTTGGCTATGAGGCTCATAGTCCAAGAGTGTAAATAGTTCAGAACTTCAGTTCAAGGCCAAATTCATGGACTTGTTAATATGAGAAGTATAAAGGGCTGCACCGCTATCCTGCAGAAAATGCTGCGTGCGTCAAAACGACTTGGGATTCTTTCGTTATTCGGTAAGTTTGACAGTTTTATATTTGGAACGATAACATTGCATCTGTATGACACAATTAATTACACCAAATATCTAAACTGTTGCTAGAGGGTCGTATTTTACGACCTGTGTCGACTTCAGTCATACAGATTAATCGTCCTGCAGTGTTCAAGGGTTCAAAGTTCACATGCTGATCTTCGGAAAATTTGAAGGGACTTTCAAAGTTTTAATTTGTACTATGCAAAATACGTTTGGTGTTAGAGGAATTGTCTTTTTAGCTTACTATTTGATGCAGTGTGACAAGGAAGGGGAAAACTGACATACGTATAAAGGAATAACACTGAACTTGCTCTGTTTCCCCGTTAGGACGGAAGCTGTCCTCGGTGTGTGGAGCTGGTCCAAAGGTGTGCGTAGTGGGAGGAGGTCCCGCAGGCTTTTATACGGCACAGCACCTCCTCAAGGTTCTCTCCCATTTCTGTTAACCACCACAGCAATATTTTGTGGACTTTGCTTGAGGCTTGATGTTGTAATGTTGCAAGGCCGGAGCAATAGTTTGAACAACATTGGTTTCTTGTCGAAGAAAGTGGGGGCTACTCTCAGATGGTTTCATTTCACCATTGTCATAAGCTGTGATCGAAGAAATCTCTCTCTCTCTCTCTCTCTCTCTCTCTCTCTCTCTCTATATATATATATATATATATATATATATATATATATATATATATATATATATATGTATATGTATGTGTGTGTGTGTGTAGCTATATGTATATGTATATATAACTATGATTCAAATCATATAGTATATTTAAAAGGACTTGCTAGTTCCAAATAAATTATCAAATGACCTTAGATAAGATCTGACTGCATTTACAACTTTAACAAAATATTCTTTATTTCTAGCTATGCCCATTACGTATTTATCAATTTAATTCAAACAGTGGTATTCCTTAATACGGATTTCGTATGGCTGGGGGGAAAAAAGTAAGAGGCTGGAAACGGCCTAGTACATACTGCTACAGCCTGCTACATATTTCTACATAATACTACCTCCTACTGCATACTACTACAGCCTGCTACATATTTTTACATACTACTACTACAGCCTAATACATACTACTACTACAGCCTGCTACATATTTCTACATACTACTTCTACAGCCTACTACATATTTTTACATACTACTCGCGTACTGATTGAGCCCTAAATCATTATCCAGTATGTAGTATACAACCAAAATTTTTTCAGCACTTTAAAGATCCCTGGATGATGTACCACATATGTAAAATATTCCAGTACAAAAGCTATCTTCATGCTGTACTGTACATCGTGCAAAGTGGCCATGACATCCAATTCGTATTAAAAAAAAAAAGTCCTGAATCAGGATCCATGTCCTTCTGAGAGAGCAGGGCAGGAGTAGAAAATGTGGATCATACTGTATGTTTTCTATGGTGTTAACATTTTTCAGCTTATTAGAGACAAATGTCCATTACAAAAACTACCTTTTACTCTTATTTTTAGTGGTGCTTGAACACATACCTCTGAATCGATCACAAATAAAGGTCAAAATTAATTTTTCCAATACTGAAACCGACTATTTGCAGTACATAATCAATGTTTATTTGATTCATTTAACTTGTTTGTAAGAGTTCACAGGCTCGATGGCAAAATTCATTAATGTTGAATTGCAACGTTGGACAAGAACAAATTGATCGGAAAATACTGTTAATATTTAGTAATCAGTTAATACTGTTAATATGTTAATAATCAGTTATTTTGTAGGCTACTGGTATTTAGTTATGTAGCGCTAAAGGTGTGCTGGGCTACTCTTATCTGTCTACTAAAGCTAAGTATGTGTGTTGAACTAACATTAAACTTCTGTTCCAAAATGAAAGCTATAACTGTATCTGTGCTAAAAGGATTTTCAGCATTTTGTCCTCTACCTTCTCTCCTCGTTTCTTTTAAAAAACTGATTAACAGTGAGATATTTTGTGACTTGAACAGAAGTCTGATCTTTGGTGTCGAAAGATAAACAAGTGGAGTGTTACACGTTTGCGTGACTCATAATATGGTTTGTTTTTGTCACATACCAGATACTGTACTGCATACTACCACGAGGACAAGTATGCAGTATCCAGTATGTACTGAGTGCAGTAGGCCATTTCAAACATAGGTGAGATGCTCTTAGCAATGTGTATAGTTTTTGGCTTCCGGGTGCAACTCGCCTGTGAACTTCAGTTCTGCATTACATTCACTGGTGTTCACGTCCCTATAGGATGCATGTACTGCAAATTCTCCATGCAACTGCATGCACAGAATCGTGAGCACCGTACCGTGACCGTTCTTTACAAATACATGTATGGAGTATGGAGTGATCTTATAATTATGCTGTTCTTTCATTGGTGGAGAACACACAGGGAGAGAGTTTTCAATAAAGACGTAGCCTATACAGAGATTTAGACCAGGGGAAACCTGTGTACACCACTCCTGTTGGTCTCATATGGAAACTTTAGCCCTATTCGGACAGGGTTACTTTTATATGGGGCTGTTTGTAATTAAACATTTCACCCCACTTCTCAGTGATGAAAATCATGTTTTTGGATGGCATTAACATTACTAGAGGATGAATGCTTACAGTGTATCTATTCTACCCATCTGAGCGTTTCAGTGGAGTTTCTTTGAATACAAATTTAGTAATAATAATAATAATAATAATAATAGTTTATTTATAGTTGAACAGGATTTAACGTTAGATACAACCAGTAACTGCAATTATATTTATAATTGCACCTGTTAAAAAGCCTAACATGAGATCCACTTTTTAAACTTATTTAGTTTTTTTTCCTCCATATAATACTCTTCCAGCTGTCATGTGCTGTGGAAAATGTACCATCCACACTACGTAGCTTGTTGAGTCTTTTTTTCCCCATTTCGTCATTTGAGGTAAATATGGCCAAAAGCAGATCAACATTGTTTCCAGACATCTGCCTGGACAGGACTAGAAATATCAGTCCAGTAAAGTGCTGAGTAAAATGAAAACAGTAGGTAGTTTTAGTATATATGCAATTTTCTCAGGGAAGAAGGAAGAGAACTATTGAATAAAGAGCATACAGCACTGAGAAGGTCTCAGTGCACAGGACACATCTCACATCGTCATCATGGGAATCGATGAAAAGCACATCGATAATAATGATGGCAATACACACATACCACAGGTATCCTAAGGGGATTAGATATTATTCTCCACAGTTGCTTTAAGAAAGCTGACTATCTGACAGTCAGTAGTTTTGTGTGTATGTGTGTGTGTGTGTGTGTGTGTGTGTGTGTGTGTGTGTGTGTGTGTGTGTGTGTGTGTGTGTGTGTGTGTGCGTGTGTGTGTGTAATGTTGAATCATACAATGTGATCTTCTGGATTTCACTGTCTCTCACAGTTAAGGGTACCTGTAGCTTTGCCATTTGCATTCACTTTCATTTTCTTGAAGGTTAACATGGCTTTTGCCTTTTTTGTGGAAATCATGTCTGATAGCTGATCATCTGAGAGGGGTCCATGTAAACTTAGCTTTGAACACAGACAGAACACAGGCTTGGTTTCAACTGACACTAATTAAACAGTGTGAGTAATTGGATGTGCGTTCTCCCAGGCCCGGCATGACGTGATTGTGGATATCTACGAGCGTCTACCCGTGCCGTTTGGGCTGGTGCGGTTCGGAGTTGCCCCGGATCACCCTGAGGTTAAGGTTGGTTTCTCCATTTGGAAAAGTTCAATATAATCCAAATCTAACTAAGTAGCACAACTGTGGTACAATAATGAGCAGTGTTACCAAAATAAGAGCTTAGTGAAATTAGTTGTGCGGTGAGGTTGTCATGTAGTGTGGTTAGTGAAATGGAGTGTGTGGTGAGGTTAAGTTGTGCTGTGTAGTGGTTAGTGCTGCAGGGGACCCACACCCACTCTTTTACATCACTGGCTGCTTTTTCAAACTACAGTGGGGGCTTTTCTTCAGGTCTCAGATCAGTGAATGATCTGTCGCTCAGTGTCATGTCTGGACAGCGATACTGTCTGCAGCATGAATGAAAGTAATACATTCTTCATGATCATGTAGTAATATTGTGTACATGTTAAATATCAAGGTTTTTTTTTTTTTTGCTTGTTGCTTGCTTCATCAAATGATTAAACTGATGATGATCCGTACTATTTCCTAGGATGAATTCTGTGATCGGATGCAAAGCACTTTGTAAGTCGCTCTGGATAAGAGCGTCTGCTAAATGCCGTAAATGTAAATTAAACAGTGCTCTATTTTTAGTTTTTGAAATACCTGTTGGCACCCATCAACTAGTTATGCACCCATTTGCAGATTTGCTTGTCTTATCAAATTTAGCAGTACAGTTCATTACTGTCTACCTGCTGGATGTAAACATGACCCTCTGTGTTGACATTGTATTTGTATAAGAGAGCATAGAGCAAGAAATCCCCACAGCTCACCATCCTTCATGTGCTGAACAGAAGATGTGGTTTGTTTTGTTTTAGGTTTTTGTCATCTTTTTTCCATAACCAACTGACATACTGTTATATAGGACAGTTGTAGATCTCCTAGTAATCTGACCGAACTGGAATAATGTGATTGGTTATGTCATGGCCAGAAGGAGAAGGACAGGTTTGGGAAATTTTTTGTACTGCAAAGCTGTTGTTTCATCTGAAGGTGAGTGGGTGGTTTCAGGGTGTTTTGCCAGTTTGCAATTACTCTGGAATCCTAAATTTCCCCGCAGATTAAATAGAAGCTGTAGGTGTTTCTATTGAACTCTAATCTAGGGGACAAAATATTTAAAACCAAAATTGTGGCAAAAAATGTGTTTAGTGGAAATGACCCCTCTGCCTCCCCCCCACGTCTTTCCCAATACAATGCTGACCTCCAAGCATGGCCTACTTTCAGGCTAGCAGTTCATCATCTCCCAGGAGCCCTCACCTTTGCCCTTGAGAATGAGTTTGGGGGTCACGACAACCAAAGCGTCTGATATCTTCAGAGCAGTCATTTGCTTCTTTTCTAGAACGTCATCAACACTTTTACACAGACAGCCCAGAATGAGCGCTGCTATTTCCATGGCAACGTGAACGTGGGGACTGATATCAGTGTGAAGGAGCTGAAGGAATCTTACCATGCTGTGGTGCTGGTGAGTTTCACACGTTAATTCATTCACCCGTCATTCGCTTACATACATCATCTCTTACATACCATCTGAACACCAGACTTGCTCTTGTTTGGACAGAGTTATGGTGCAGAAGGGAGTCGCTCTTTAGCGGTCCCAGGGGAGGACTTGGCTGGTGTGTTCTCAGCCAGAGACTTTGTGGGATGGTATAATGGACTCCCCAGCAACAAGGAGGTAATGGCCGACTTAGAGTGCATCTCACCCTGGGGTTGGTACCAACCCCTCCATTGCAGATGACTTCAATTCTGTTAAGATACTTTTTTTGTTCCCTTGTCCTAATAATTATCAGGGAATTGTGGTGCAGGGCACTTTCCTGGCAGCCCAGAGACCCTCTGGCTTCAGCGATAACCAGGCCAGACTACTTGTCTAAACATTCCCTATCCTGTTTCTCATGCAGCTCCACCCAGATCTGAACTGCGAGACAGTGGTGATTTTGGGGCAAGGCAACGTTGCACTGGACGTGGCCAGAGTCCTTCTGTCTCCGCTGGACATTCTGAAGGTCATTACACTACCAATTTGCTTCACATAGGCATTTACTTGTATTTGTAGCTTTGCTTTTCATTTGATACATGGCTTTTGTGACTATGAAGTAAGCTGACAGATTATTAGAGTGTAGTAGTTCTCTCTTAAGCATGTTTGTAAATCCTGTCCAGACTCTTCCTGTCCTGTATTTGTTATGTCTCTTGTTCCATAGCGGGACTGTGTGGTAAAGTCTTGCTACCATATCATACAATGTCATCTAATGAAACTTCCTTCCCTACAGAAGACGGACATTACCCAGCATGCACTGCAGACCCTTGCATCTAGTCGTGTGCGCAGGGTTGTAATGGTGGGACGAAGAGGACCTCTGCAGATCGCATGCACCATCAAGGTCTAACATCCTTCTCTTTATCTGTGCTTCTATCTTTGTCTTCTATTACCCCCATCCCTTTCTGGCTAATCCATACTATTTATTTCTCTACTTATTAACAGTTCTGTTTACACCAAGTCCTGCTCACTCTATTACACCTGCCTGCCATATTGGTTCTCCTACTTTGAACAGTTTTTATTAAGGTTGCACAGGTAGAATCATGGTTTATGTCTGCTGCATACCTGTGTTTTTAAAGGAGCAGTCAAGCAGAAGAACCACCTTTTTGGCTTCAGGATGTTTTCACTTAATATCTATTGTAGTCCTTGTTAAGTATTGTTAAAACAGCTGAATAGTTTAGCTGAGACATTGTCATTTTTATGTAAAAATGCAACTTTGTGCATTTCCTGTTCCTCACCAGGAGGTGAGAGAGATGATTAACCTGCCTGCTACCAAAGCTGACGTGCTTCCTGCTGACTTTGAGGGCTTGGCTAAGGCTCTGAACGGTAGGAGTATTGATCAAGAGAGGGGTTGTTTGAACTCTGTTGATAAGGCCATGCCCTTTCTGATTAAAGCTGAAATAGTAAGAATTAAAATGAGATCAGAAACACTGAAAAGTATGACAAGCAAATACGAAATGTTCAGCACTGCACAGCCATGCAGCTTCCACAACTAGGGTGTAGAAAGGGCAATCACTGACATACTATGTTATTTTAAAATAACAAGATTGGAAAATTATTTTCTTTCTGGATTCAATTAGGCGTTTAGCATTATTAAATAAACCCAGTGCTTTCAACTCCTAGACTTTTTGAAATCTTTTTTTTTCCATATTTTAAGATGATTTTTAAAGGCAAACCCATTCATCTTGTTACCTTCTCATTACACTGCAATTGTTTGAGGCTGCTTTTGTTGGATTCATGTAATTCACAATGGCCCGTGTGCATTGAAGGGATTGTGGAGGAGACCTGCTTTTGTGCTCAGAAGCACGTGAACTTTGGTCACGGGGCCTGGAGAGCTGCCACTGCTAGCATGTTAATCCAGAGCTGTAGTAGGCAAGGCAGGTTTATTCATGTCATACCAGTCATACCCTGCAGTCATGCTTACAAATGAGAAGATTCAAAGAAACAGATATAGTAGAATAGAAACCAAATTTTAAAAGGACTAAAATGAATAGAAATAACGTGATTAAAAGTGATTCAAACATAAAGAACTAGAACCTTCCTGAGATCTAACACCTCAGAGAGGTGTTCGAGATCATAAAGACATGAAATTTAAACGAAGAATTTGTAAGAGTGCAAAGTAAAAAATACAAATATAAAATTAGCTTATAAACAATTCTTACAGTGCTGTAAGAAAAGAGATGCTGCAATAAAGGTAATAAAATTAGCTTATTAAAGGTAAAGTGCAGTGCAAATAGAGTGCAAGTTTTAGAGGTCAGTCACATACATTAAAAGAGAAATATTTAAAGCCTGGAATTAAAAATGTCTACATTCAGTACACATCTAAGATCTAGCAGTTTCTTTCCAGTTAAATGCAGCAAAACAGTTTGGACTCCGGGCTTGACTAAGCTGACCTGAGTCCATAGATCTGAGGGATCTACATGTTTAATATTCTTATAAACATATCTGAGATGTAATCTGGGCTGAAACCATTCAGTGATTTATAGACTAGTAGCAGTTGTTTTATACTCATAATCCATAAGCACACAAGGTGTTCATGAGGTGATCACAATATAATTAAATAACATCCACAATGAGCATGGGCCGATCATGAGACAGAGGAAGGCCAGTACAATTCTAAGGCCTAACTGAGCCATAATTACATGATTAACACACACGTATATAGGTAAAGAGCACTAGCGTATACATTCATCATGTGACTATTGTGATTAACATACTAAATAAAGCATAGCATCAATGAAAAGGTTAGATTTTCAAGCACACAGTACATTAAACTTTATTCTGTAACTAAGCATTTATTTAGTCAAAAATTTCAAGTCTTTGCTTTCTAGATCTTTCAGATCATATTTGGCTAAAGATGGCGCATTGGAAAAATGTCTGTGGAAAAAAGTAAAAGTTATTTGGAAAAAAAAAACAATAGTGGCATGCTGTTTTTCCAGAGCTACTGTCGGATGATTTATTTAGGATTTAACGGTGAGTGGAAAGTTTCAAGGGCATTGTGAAACATGTGTAGGAGGTTAAAAATAACAAATATTTTAATGCGGTTAGTTATTAACATGCAGGTGTGTACAATGATCTCACAGAACAGATTGTGAAAGTTCATATGGAAGTCGCTTGGTGGTTCAGATTATCTTGTGATTAAAAAACAAAAACAGAAAACTGTCTAGTTTGTTTTGACGCGGTCTGGTTTTTCCCATTGGAGATCACACATTGCTGTGATAAAGCATCTCGTGAGCTGAGTGTATTGTCACACTAGACGTAATATTAATATTAATGTAATGTAGTAATGTAATTGCTGTAATGGAATGGAAGCTTTTTATGAATAATATGTAGTTCTCTGTAAAACGTACCACAGCTTTGTCCTGTAGAAAGCTTTTGGAATGTGAAACTACATAGTAGAGATGTATTTAAAGTACGCATTATCTTGCTGTTTAGAAAACCCTGATCTGTATCACTAGGAGAAGTCCCCTGTTAAGAAGGTTAAAGTGGGTGAACATGTGCATCAGTGTGTGTGTGTGTGTGTGTGGGGGGGGGGGGGGGGGGGGGGGCGTGGCCATGATTCGACATGGTGCACGTGTGTAGATGATGCCCAGGAGGAGAAATGTCTTCACAACCAGGGCAAACGATGGACTAGGGCTGGAGGATGGATGGTACAGAAGCGGCCCATGGCAGGGGGCTGGTGTGGGGAGACAGAGGCAGGCCATGTAGATGTTCCACTGTGTTGTGATGCTGGGATGAGGGTTTGGGTCTTAGGCATTGTGAATTATGGACTGATTGGGACAATCTGTAGGAGAAACAAATATAACAGTGACTTAGAGAGATGTAATGTTGCAATGTTACAACACTACACTTTGACTCATTAATTACAGAGTAATGAAACTTGTAAGTATGTAACATGATTATTACATAATAGAAAATGGAGTATCAAAGTCTGTTCTTTCAAAACATGATAAGAGTTTGTGGGCTTTAACTTCAATCAAAGGCCAGTGTTTGTAAGGTAACAAGAATAACAGCATATGTATGGTCAGATTTCAAAAGAGCAATTTATTTGGGCAGGAAAAATGGAAAGTGAACTTGCATATGGTTTGTGAATGGCAGTGAGCAATAAGGATGATGATCCGGGTGTGCATTATACTTAATATTGCTGGTGTTTCATAATTGTGTGTTTTTTATTGCTCATTATTTTTGTGATGCGAAATGGGTATCGTAAACGGTCAACAAGTCCATATGAACTGCCACAAAAATAAAGGTGTATAGCTGTGCTTGTGTCAGTGTGAGAATATAATGGGCGAGTTGATGTCCAATCACATGCCGCTAGTTCTCGGCACAACGAACAATAAAAAAAAATTTTAACACTGGCATTATTATCTTGCAGCAAGACTTCCTGTAGTACAGCCGCCATGTTAAGCATCATGAGCAGGTAGTCTCATAATAATAATAAAAATGCTATCGGTTTTATGATTTTAGGGTGATACAAATATATAGGCATGCACTGTAAAAAAAAAAAAAGAAAATCCTAAAAAAACGGTAAACGACCGGCAGCAGCGGCTGCCAAACAAAAATTTTAATTTTAAAGTGAAAATCCCTGATTTAAATTAAGTGGAAAAACAATACATTTACAGGAAAAATTCATTAAACATTCTGCAGAGAAATACCGTTATTTTACAGATTTTTCCTGGATTATTATGATTTAGCACTTTTAATAAAGTGACAGCAGTAATATCTTTGCAGAGAAATATCGTTATTTTACAACTTTTCCCTGAAATATTATGATATAGCACTTTTAAAAAGTGACCGCACTAATAATTTTGCAAAGAAATACTTTTATTTTACAACTTTTCTCTGAATTATTACAATTAAACACTTTCAATAAAGTGACAGTACTAAAAGTTTTGCAGAGAAATACCTTTATTTTACAACTTTTCCCTGAATTATTACAATTAAGCACTTTCAATAAAGTGACAGCACAAAAGGTTCTGCAGAGAAATACCGTAATTTTACAGATTTTTCCTGTCCATATTCATGACAAAGTTATTTTATACAAATGAAAAAGTATATTATACCAATGTTGAGCACCTCAATGTCCTCTATCATCACTTTTAATCATTTAAATCCCCAGACTGTACTCGGTGTCTTTCTCCATCACCAATATCAGTGGCCTGAACACAACTACAAACACATAACACTGATGTGAAATGAAAGATACACTCCTTATCATTTACATGTAGGGCATTTAGCAGATGCTCTTATCCAGGGCGCCTTACAAAGTGCTTTGCCATCTGTTCACAGAATTAATTCTAAATAGTACATAGATAGGTCAGAATTCAAGATACCCTTGGACCAGAATACTACTAAACTACAGAAATCAATGCAAATACCTAGGAGTACACAAAACATAGGTTGAATATTGCTAAACGACAGGAATTAAAATGGATACCTACAAGAAATGCAAATTCACATAGGTACTATATCATACAACGGAAACAACTATGACAAGTGCTAGAGATTTAGTCTGTTCTACAGATGAGTCTTCAGTCTACATTTGAAGACTGCTAAGGACTCTGCAGACTGGACAGCCAATGGAAGCTCATTCCACTATCTCGGAGCCAGGACAGGTCTTGAAGTTTGTTTTCCGTGAGACTTTAAGCATGGCGTTTTAAGCCAAGCCATACTTGAGGTTCAAATTACTCAAGGCTTGGATGGGGCTTTGACCATGGTCATCATGTAGGGAGGGGTTGGTCCATTTTTGGCTTTGCAGGCAAGCATCGAGGTTTTAGATCTGATGTATGCAGCTACTGGAAGGCAGTAAAGAGAATGCAGCACTGGAGTGACATGTGAACTTGGGAAGATTGAAGACCAGTCATGCTGCTGCATTCTGGATCAGTTGTAGAGGTCTGATGACCCATAGAGAAAGATCCGTAAGTAAGCAGTTGCAGTAGTCCAGCTTTGAGCTGAAGAGAGACTGTACAAGCACCTGGGTAGCTTCCTGTGAAAGAAAGGGTTGTATTCTCCGTATGTTGCAGAGAAGAAATCTGCAGGATCTGGTCATTGCCCTTTCAGAAGTGAAATGCAGAAGTCTGCCTGTTTAAAAGTTGCAGACAAAAGACAAAGTTAGCTGCTGTTAATTTTGTGCCAATAACATTACAAATATTATAGTTCTTATGAGCTGAAATATTTACCATGATTTGGTATAAATGATAAGTCTTTGAATCATCATTTACTTCGTTAGATTCTGAATCTTTGCAGGTAGAAAATGTATTGATATTGAAATTACTACTCAAAGTTCATCCTTGGAAAACAATTGATGTCTAGGGATACAAGTGTGCAGGTTAACAAAGCTCTTTCAAGGAGACAAAAATGTGATACGTTCACCTTATCTGAGTCCCTTTGAAAGCCTACAGAGCTTTGTTAAGCTTATACATCTGGACATCAGTTTTCATCCAAGAATGAAAACTGCAAAGCCATTTCAAAAAGGGACCAGACTTCTCTGTTATTTTGAATCATGACAATGACATCTGTGAATTAGCACTTAATCTTGGAAAACACACATAAACGGTGAAGAGAGATTCAGGTCTTGGGGGATCCCCAAGATCCAGTGTAGTGGTGCAGCAGGGAGAGTCACTCACCTCAACATAATGGCCAGATTGATTTGTACTGTGAGCTAGTGCTCCTGCTCTGGGCTGTGCCGCTCCTGCTCTGGGCTGTGTTGCATTCTTGCTCTGTACAGTAAACAAAATGTAGGCCAAACTTGGTGCATATTGTTTTTTTGCTTTACATATTTAACATATGAGAAAGCATATTGATTCCCTAAGGGTTAAAATGCAATGGACAAAATCTTCACAATGATCTCAATAATGGTGTTTTTATTTTTTACACAAACCATACCTGGTCTCCTTCGCCCTTTCTTTCTTCAGTGCAGATCTGCATTAGCTTAACTGAGAAGCGGTCCAGCTGCAACATTAATTTTAATTGCATAGGATTTTCTCCATTAATCTGGTATTAATCTTAATACTGCAGTTTTAAGTCTATTCATATTCATTACATATTGTAACGGCGTCGAGTTAGAAGGACCAGAATGAGCCATGACACCAACGTTGGCGAAATTTTATTTTATAAGCAACACACTAAAAGCATAAACAAGTGCCAAATACACTGATTCTAAGGGGAAAAGGGAGGGGGAACACTATCGCACATACAACACACATCCAGGGAAACAGGGAACTCACCGTGGGGCCTGCTGGGAGGCCTGTAGACTCCACCCCTCAACGCTGCCCATTGGCGGACGGTCAATATTCAGCCACCGCAGAACGTGATGGAGGCGGATTTTTTTAAACCCCATTAATGTCTGCCACTCAAAAATCCAGATCCAGAGTGCTAAAAATGTAGAAATGACGTCAACTACAAAATGCGACATGAGTGGCATATGGAGAAAGCTGAACTGTTAAGCACATTGATTTGTACATCATTTAATGTGACTATTAATCATTAGCGATAGAATAGTCTGTGACATTCCTAGCAAATTAGACTTAACGTTACCTCAGAAAAATGCTCAACTATTTCAAGGTTCACATCACATTAAAACCAATTCAAAATGAGACAGAGACCGAGTTTGAGTAACTAAATCTAGCGACATAGCTAGTTATGTTAGCTAAATTTCAATGAAACTTATAACAAAGACTTGATAAAGCATTATCTAACCCATTATGTATTTAACAGTGACCGAATTAGACTGAAAAAGTATTTTAATGCATATATTTGATATAAATATTTTATTGTTTACATCTTCATCAAATGAAACATTCAAGTGAAATGGGTTTTTAGACTGGGCTAACTAGCTAGTTAACTAGCTAACGTTGGCTTACATAAATTAAGGACGTTTTCTTACCTGATGTCACCAATAATGCTTCACTTAAATTTTCTTTCTCTGTGCCCCTTTTCCATCTTATTTTGTGGAATCATCCAATGATAATCCGCTCAAAATAATAATAATTTGGCAGGCAGATGTAAAATAATCCAGGTAGCTAGCTAGCCACCATAGCTCGTAGGCTGACCGACCGTCACCGTCAGCAAACTCGCTGAAATTTTCAAACATGACCTGAGAGGCGCGAACAGTTGTCATTGGCCAGTTTCCTGAATGACAGTCAAATTAACCAATTATGGTTAAAAGCAACACGTTGAGCTCACATCACGTTTATGCCCGTAGCCTAGAGATAACGTTTATATTTAATTGGTTGTTCCCAGTATATCAGTTCATCTGTCTCTCAAGCCGGGTTTCCATCCAAACCTTTCGAAAAAGTAATGCGCAATTTCCAAGTTTCGGCAGAAAAAAATGCGAATTAAGCCTTGTTTCCATTCATTACAGTTATGCGAATAAACTTTAGATCACGTGAGAGGACGCCAAACAATAGTGGTTTTTACATCCATCTGGCAGTTACGCATTTTTGCACATTGAGGTTTTAAAACATTTTTTTCTTTTTCTTTTCTGTACATGGAGAAGTTAAATTCAATTTTTGCTCTCTCCAGAACTGTTTTTGTATGCATTTGCCATCTTTACATCGCGATCATATACAGAACCACATGACTTGAGGCATGATACGTCATCGTTTATGCGAAAAACCCTTTTCCATCCAGTATTTCCGAATTTTAGGCAATGCGATAATCTAACTTTTCCACCTCCTCCTAGCGTAAAAATCTTTTTGCAATATTTGGGACTTTTTTCGAATTTTGGACTTATTCCATCCAGCTTTTTTCATGCTGTAACGCTTGGGTGTGGGAAGCAGGCACCAAGACGATTACGGTGAACGATGAACATTTAATGACAATACATGAATAAGCACGGTGTGGGGCGCAAGTAGAACAAACACACACTCACGCTGACACGTAGCTTTAGACAAAGACGAGCACACGACACTGCGCGAACGCACATTAAATAGGTGAGTTACACAGACCCACGTGACCTCGAGACAAGGCACAGGTGTAACAAACGAACACGCTCACAAACAACCCACACCCACGGAAGCACAAACATGGACATAACTGCACGCAGACAACAAAATGACACGCCCACAGGGAAGGGTCCGGAGCTGTCCCGTGACAGAACCCGCCACCAGGGGCTCGCTACTCCCGGAGCGTCCGGCGCAGCTGGAAAGCCCCGAACCAACACCGACGGGCAGGTCCAGAGCCGCCGGGATCACGAGCCTCCAAGAGCCGACACCCCCGACGGCGGGAACCGCCGCGAACAGCTCTAGCACACCCTCCCTGGGAAGACAGGGGAGAAAACATTAAACATGGGCACGAGGACAAACACGCACACCGGAACAGTAAACACGAAGGGCACAAACGGGAGCAGTGGGTTAGGGAAACACAAGGGGACAGACAAAAACACAGGAACACAGACATTCATTCCCGAGAGATGCTGCAGTAGGCGGTACTCCTCCCGCCTGTTCTGCCCGCTCACCGCCAGGTGCCGCACGGCTGGCGGACGCGCTGGGTGTAGCGCGACTGGTCGACCGCTTGGGTGCAGTCCCTCTGGCGGACACGCGAGGCGTAGCGCGATTGGTCGACCGCTTGGGGGGCAGTCTCTCTGGCGGACGTGCGAGGTGCAGCGCAACTGTCTGACCGCTTGGGGGCAGTCCTTCTAGTGGACGCGCGAGGTGCAGCACGACTTGCAGCCCACTTGGATGCAGCGCGACTGGCGGGTCTCGCGGCGACCCACCTCTCGGGTCCGCGGCTCCCTCCTCCGGGAGGGCCGTAGGGGCTTGCCGCCCTATAGGCCTGCCGGCGCTCCCTCTCCGGGAATCCCCTGTAGGAAGCCCCTCCTTTGCCAGGCCAGCCCCCTCTGGAACCGGTATCGGGAGTGGTGTCCATCGCCGGCATCTCCTCCTCGGCCACGCTCCAGTCCATGGACTGTGCGGAGGTCTCGCATCGGGAGTGGTCCATGGGCTCCTCCCCACAGGAGTCCCCACTCTCCGACGCGGACGGACTGTTCGGTCTGCTCCCACCCCCTTTGCACACGGTCGAGAGTGAACTCACCGACCGCAGACTCTCCTCCTCACTCTCCTCGCTCCGCTCCTCTTCTCCCGACGGAGCTGGGTACAACAACGAAGGGGGGCTGACGTCTTCCCTCTCCTCGCCGTAGTCAGACGGTGGAGGACTAACGTCTTCCTCCCCATAGTAGACCGTGCTCCTTGAGCACACGGACGGGGAATACTCCTCTCCATCGGAGTGCCCCGTGTACTCTGACCACTCCGACGGCGGAGGGCTGGTGTCTTCCCTCTCCTCGCCGTAGCACACAGTCGGCACGGAGTAGACTGATGGCGTGGGGCTGGTCTCCCTCTCCTCTTCCGACGTCGTGGGAGCCGCTGACGAGGGGGACGGGCATCTGGCTTCACCCTCACTCTCCTCCTCTCCAGAGTCCTCACTTCCGAACTCGTCTTCGGGAGGAGTGAGAGCAAAGGCGCCTACCCCTACCATAAACGGCTCACTGGACTCCTCCTCCGGGAAGTCCAGGAGCGGTGCTCTCCCATCCTTCGATCCGCTGCTGCCCACCGCCCTGGGTGGCCGCCCTAGGGACCCGAGAGGGTGCCTCTCCCTCCATATGCGTTCCGCGGACTGGCGGATGCTTTCTGCCATCTCTTCGTCTTCCGTCTCCCGAGCCGCGCAGAGCAAGTACACACACAGGGGGTCCTGCTGCATGGTCTGTTCGGTGACGGGGGATTCGCGGCGCCGAACTGGAGAAGAGCCGTGGTGGTGACGGCTCTTCCTCTTCCCTTTAGGTGCCCGGGTGGCGTATCCAGGCATACCTTTTGTCTTTAGGCTCGTCTTTCTGTAACGCTTGGGTGTGGGAAGCAGGCACCAAGACGATTACGGTGAACGATGAACATTTAATGACAATACACGAATAAGCACGGTGTGGGGCGCAAGTAGAACAAACACACACTCACGCTGACACGTAGCTTTAGACAAAGACGAGCACACGACACTGCGCGAACGCACATTAAATAGGTGAGTTACACAGACCCACGTGACCTCGAGACAAGGCACAGGTGTAACAAACGAACACGCTCACAAACAACCCACACCCATGGAAGCACAAACATGGACATAACTGCACGCAGACAACAAAATGACACGCCCACAGGGAAGGGTCCGGAGCTGTCCCGTGACACATGCGCATTTTCAAAATGCACAAAAACTCGGTGGATGGAAAACCCTCTTCAGTGCGTTACCGGTTATTTCCTTGGTTATGTTCAAGTATAGACCCAGTGTTTAGAAATTTTTCTTTTAAAAGTCCAGCACCCAAACAAACTGCCATTTTCTATTCTATCGACTGCACAAGAACTAAAATGAGTACCGACATCAATAGAGATGGAACAATCAACAAAAATCTCCTACAGCCATTACTACAGTTACATACTTTAGATATGCCAATGTAAAAATCTAATGTCTGAACTGACATTAGGAAGTCACGACTCATTCTATAGTCATCATAAAAATGAGCATTTTCAATTGCAGAAATTATTTTCTTTTTCATCAAATCAATTACCATCACGTTCTATGGCAAATTAATATGTTCGGACCCTATATATTTTGTTCTGTGTACATTTTTCTCCTGAACATTAATGGATCCTCTGAATTACGAGGACGCCTAACAATCAAAATACGAGTATTGCTACATGTAAGCTAATACTATGAAAACCACATTCATTTCTGACACTGAAAATCATGTTTAAACCAGCAGTGCCAAAAGACATTAAATAATACAAGTTAATAAGATTTTGATTAAAATAACAGAGAAAAAAACTTTTGTTCTTACAGACATAAACCTTTATATAATCAACCGAATGTTTAATTGCAGATAATTGCTGTAATTTTACATAAATCTGTATATAATTTAAGAAAGCAGAAAAATACCGTATAAATAATACTGTATTTTTCTGTAAAAAAAAGGAGAAAAGCATGTAACTTGTAATTATTGTCATAATACTTAAAATAAAAAAAACATTTTGTCAAATTACAAATAATGTCTGTAATTTTACAAAGTTTTGTATACAATTGGGAAAAAAGGTTAAAATACATTAAATATTTACAGTTATTTTCCATAAAATTAGGATTTTTTTTACAGTGTGTATAGGCAAACTTTGTCTAAAGTGGCAAAATAAAAAAAAACTCTTGAACCTGTTAAGGTTAAAGATGAAATGGATCTTTTTCTTCTTGTTCTTTTTGTGACCTTTTGTTTTTTTAGTGGATGTAAAATTATCACCAGGAAATGTTGATAACAAGGACTGTGCTTATTGTACTGGGGCATCTGTGCCCCAAACTGTTCATCTAGTAAAAAGGATATGAAGGCTATTGAGTCTTATGCGCTTTGGCCCAGTGTCTTTAACTGCTGGATGCTCCCTTTCTTTGCCTGGCTTTGATGTTTCTTTCCCTTTATCTCCCTGTTGTATTCCCTGTTGACTCCCTCCTGGTGCTCCACACACTGACTGCTCTCTCACGTTAGGAAAACAGGTTAATTTAGTATCGTCATTGCTTACTTTTTATGTTAATGTTACTGTCTCACGTGTGAACATGTAAAATTTTGACTTTGTCTGAAGGTTTTTAAAATGAGTAGTTTACTGTTAAATTTGATATCATTGCATTTAGAAAGCTTGTGTTATTAATGTCCCGTTTACTACTACTTTAAGCTAGCTTAAATAGAGCCTGCTAACATAATGGATGCTTTTGCAAGTTTATTAATGCATTTGTATTTGTGGTCCAGTTAATTTTTTTGGTAGGATTAAAGGTTATAATTTGATATAACCAAAGCATACAGCTATGAGATTTCATTACCTTGTCTGTAACAACATCAAATGATCTGGCTTTGACTAAAAGGGTTAGCTGCTCAAGTTTTTGGAAAGCTGCTGGGGCATATTTTGTAGTAATGTGGTGCAAGGGTATCTTGAATTTGGACCTACTGTACTATCTAGGATGCATTCTGTGAAGAGATGGCAAAGCACTTTGTAAGTCACTCTGGATAAGAGCGTCTGCTCAATGTCCTAAATATGCATGTAAATTATTTGGTGTGTGTGGGCAGAGGTGTATAATCCAGGTTCAGAAAGTAAAAGTCCTCACCAGGATTTTGCTCAGGATTCCTGGATTGTGTTGATTCCACTCATTTTACCTGGATTGCACTAATTAGAAAATCTAGCAAGCTTGAGCAAAATGCTGGTGAGGACTTCTACTTTCTGAACCTGGATTATACACGTCTGTGTGTGGGTGGAAAAGGGAATCCGTGTGGGTGAGTTGGAGGAACAGGGCAGTGTGTAGGTTTGAGTGAGAGGAATAGGTTGTGTGTGTTTGTGTGAGTGGGTGGAACACAACAGTGTGTAGATGTGAGTGGGTTGAACAGGGTGTGTGTGTAGGTGTGAGTGGGAGGAACAGGGCAGTGTGTGTTTGGAGTGGGCGTGTCCCATGGAGGCTGAGACTGGGGTAATGTGACATCATAATAAAATAATAAAGAGTGACAGGAATCTATTAAGACTTAAACAGTCCTTTTATGATCAAGGTGATAAATCTGGTACACTTTTGGCATGACAGATTAAACAATTAGAAACAAGAAACTCAATTACTTCAATTATAAATAAAAGTATACTTATAATTTATGAAAAATTGTATAACACTGAAATAAAACTTCTTCACAAAAATCTTTAATGATTTCACAGAAAGATTAGTAATACCAACTATCTCAGATGAAAGCAAAAGCTGTCTGGAGTCTAAATTGACCACAAATGAAATTGAAAGTGTAATTCACTGTATGAAAGTAGGTAAAAGGACATGGCCAGATGGCTCACCAATAAATATATATAAAATATTTAAGAAAAAACTATTAAAGCCACTAATATAAATGTTTCTAGAAGCATTTCATAACAGAAGTCTCCCCCTGCTATGAATGATGCTCTGATTATACAAACTTCCATAACCAGGAAAGCCATCTAATGAAGGCAAGAATATGAGACCAATAAGCCTGCTGAATTCTGAATTGTATTCCAAACTTTATGCGAAAAATAATTAATAAAGATCAAAATGGATTTATAAGACAAGAAGACAGGGTTATAATAATGTCAGGAGAGTACTGAATATAGTAAACTATAATAAAGAAGCTGTAGATACAGCCCTGGAGAGAAGGCCTTCGATAGGGTAGATCTATTCAGTGTATTGGGGGAAATTTCAGACATTGGGTACAAGTAATATACAATAAACCCACTGCAAAAATTCTGACAAATATGAATAAATCACAATCAATAGCTATTAAAAGAGGATGTCGGCAGGGATGCCTCTTATCTCCTCTGTTGTATACATTGCAACAACTTTTTGCAACAGCACAATTTCATATAATTTCGGAATTCTATAACATCGTGCTTTCTAGTTCCTCATTGTTCATTAAATAAGCTTAACGCCTGGAATGGAGACCTGGAAAGAGAATTTTAACAGCAGACTGGAAATTAGCTTGTGAAGAAATTCACACCCAGACAATACACACCTTAGATTAATACAATATAAATGGTTAATGCAAACTTGTATAACTCCTGTGAAATTACATTTGCATAATAAAAATATACCAAATACCTGCATTAAATGCATAGAGTCTAAGGGAACCCTGTTTCATTATGTTTGGCAGTGTACAAAAATGAAAGTTTGGGAAAGAAGTAAGAGAGGCAAATGAGCGGATTTTATTGAAATCAATGATCCTCGCTTGTGTTAGTTGCCCCAGAAGTATCTTTGCGCCATAAAGCCAACTGGAGTAGAGATGACTAGTGATGCGTACGTGATTCTTTATCACCAAAGGACTATGATCTGTCTAGTCAATGCAGGCACTGTAAAGCAGGCATCAAGGCTCAGGTCTGTTGCTCTGTGTTGGACAGTGAGTGGGGCAAGATGCTGAAGTTTCAAACTATATCCAAGGTGGTGATGCTCGAGGTTTTCTGTACACTGGTCAAGGAAAATCAACTGGGACGAATGTAACATTATTGACCATTCTTATAAAAACAAAAGCATTTGTGGTATTGGTTTTGTTTTCCCTCCAAAATAGTATTTTTTTATATTGACAGTTATTGGTCAATGGTCAGTTAATGCTGGTTATCAGTCATATAATCAAAATGAGCACCCTTAGTTATTAACTTATTGTGCTACCTGTTAACAAACATAACAGTTACACCTCTTGCCTTAGATGAGGTCTTAACAGTTGCTACCTGGAGGCATCTACGTGACATCTACGTGAGATTTGGCCTAGCATTCTAGTACAATGGTTCTGACAGGATTCAAAGTTAGGGAGGTGCAAAACCACAGCTGCAAAACAATCCAGAGATGCCTCAATAAATTAATGAAACGGACAATACACTTCTGCAAATAGGCTTCAGAATGCGAGACACCAGACAGATTCGTTAATCATTGAAAGGCGGCAGACGGTTTTCAAGACACATGACGTATATGTGCGAACTTTCTCCTCAACGCGCAGACCAAGGTTCATTGTTTGGGTTCTATCTGAGGTTGGAGCATGAGGGTTGTTTTCAGAGCTTCCTGTGTGCAAGTCCGCACATGCCTCGTTTCCTACCGCACGGCTCCTTTGCTGTGCTGTGGCCCCAAAAACGGGTGCATTCCAGCTCCGTGACTCTCCAGGCTCCTGCTAGCACACGCAGCGTCTGCAAGGGGAGGTCACAGTGCATCCACGCTGCCTCTTCTATGAAGACTTCAGGATGATGGGACAACACTAAAGTGATGATACATGGGACCATTTCGGGCTTTTGTTCAGCTGTCACATAAAAAATTTAGTATGATTGAAACCAGATAAAAACTGACATATGTATGTATATCAGGTTTGAAGGTTTGTTGGCATTATAGACCCAACATGATACAGTGGCCATTACTTCTGCTTTATTTTTGGTTTGTGTGTGTGTGTGTGTGTGTGTGTGTGTGTGTGTGTGTGTGTGTGTGTGTGTGTGTGTGTGTGTGTGTGTGTGTGTGTGTGTGTGTGTGTGTGTGTGTGTGTGTGTGTGTGTGTGTGTGTGTGTGTGTTTGTTTGTTTGTTTGTTTGTACATATAGACCTTCCCAGGCCAAGGAAGAGGCTAACAGAGCTCATGATGAAAACACTGAAAATGGACAATGGAGAACAGGAAGGAAGTAAACAATGGGGATTCCGTTTCCTGCGAAGTCCTCTGAAGGTGCTCCCAGGGGCTGATGGAAAAAGAGTTGCAGGAATTCGTTTGGCTGTTAACAGGCTTGAGGTAAAGACTCGTGCATTGGAAAATTTTATACAAATGTGTGCATAATACAGCTGGCCATTTGATTTTGATTTTTGGTTCTGGTACGAACCAAAAACGTTTGGTTCTGGTATTGTTTTCACAACTGAGAAAAAAATGTATATATAAATATTGTCTTAAATTGTTTTAGTTATTGTCTATTGTCACACAGAGACCAGTGTGAGGAAAGGTGCCTGCTAGGTGCTCTTCTGCTGTTGGTTATAAAGTCACACAGAGTTGAGCTGAGCTGGATAAAGTTCTGTTGCGTTCAGCTGAAGGCAAACCTAAATGCTTCCAGCTATCATGAAAATCCATGTCGTTTTCTGTAACCATGTGAAAGAATTATGAAGGAAAGGAGGGAACTAACACAGAAAAAAAGTTTAAGGTTCACAAAACCCTTGAGGTCAGGCAGGGACGCCGTTGCCCACTCTACAGCCAGCAGCAACGGCATTAAGAATTTATTTCTGCTCATGCTCAGAGAAACAGCTTGAGTATTTAAATACTTACTGATCCTGACAGTTATTTTGAGCATTTTGCAATGTGATAAGTAGTGCATTTAACCGGACAGGAAACACCAAATAGTTCTCTGTCCGTGTGAAATCTTCAGAGTGGCCACGTACAAGCTGTGAACAGACAATTCCGAGAGCTTATATCTGTGAAGCAGTCTGTTTACTTTGTACTTTTTTTCCCATTACGTTTTGAAGGAGTGAAACGAGGGATGGTGTTAAATAGCTGTGGGCGTCTGATCCAGGGGGCGTATGACCCGGGGGGCATATGATCCGGAGGCATATGATCTGAGGGGCGTATGATCTGGGCTTGCTTCCTGCAGGGCATCTTAGGGCACTTAATTTTCTCTTTGTCCTGTGCTGTTTTCCAGGGCTCAGGGGAGGGGGCCCTGGCGAAGCCCACAGGCAAAACAGAGGATATAGAGTGTGGGATGGTCATCTATAGTATTGGCTATAAGAGTCTGCCTATTGACCCCTCTGTGCCCTTTGACCCCTGCAGAGACATAGTGCCCAACAACATGGGCAGAGTGCAGGGTACAGTGGGTAAGAGACGTTGTGTATGTGCATGTGTGTATGTGTTCTTGTGTGTCTTTGTGTCTCTTTTAACCATATCATGTATGTATTTTCATGTGTGCACTGCTGTGTGACTTTGTACATGGTGTGTATGACTGTATGTGTTCGTGTCCATGGGCTGTTGTGTGTACAGGGCTGTACTGCAGTGGCTGGGTAAAGCGTGGTCCAACTGGTGTGATTGCCACCACTATGAATGACAGTTTTGATACAGCCAGAATTATACTGAAGGACCTGGAGTCAGGAACACTGGACCTGTCCATCCACAAACCTGGTGCTCAAGAGATAAGCGCCTTACTGAAGGCCCGAGGTATAAAATAACAAAAACACAAACACATTCACATGAATATAAGTACGGATACACACATACACACAACAGTACTTAAGCATCACGAAACCACTTAAGTGTTTATGTATTTGAAGAAATGTCCTAACACACATTCTGTGTCTTGTCCAAAATTGCAGCAAGGTACACAAGGTTTTGTCACAAATCAGTCCCGTCTGTCTATTTTCTGATGCATCTCTGTGTATTTGTATTCCCAGGAGTGAGAGAAGTGTCCTTCTCAGAGTGGGAGAAAATCAACTGTGAGGAGGTGCGGAGGGGAGAAGCTGTAGGGAAACCCAGGGAGAAGCTCCTGGATGTGGAAAAGATGCTGGCAGCAGCCTGGTCCTGAACGTGCCTTCAACATTCGGTGCCTTCAGTGATCTCGTCTGGTTTTCCACGTAGGCAAGACATTTAAGGCATGTGCATGTCCCACAGTGTCACCTAGTCTAAGTCCTGGGGTTCAACCTTCATGACCTTTCCCTGTCCCTCCTGGGGAGCTAAAGTAGAAATAAAGGTGGTTTTATAGGAGCCATGTAAGTCTACAGGACAACTTAAAAACTACTCAACAGGCACCACTCACACCATCTGACATGCACCACCTCTGTTGTACGGTGATAGAAGACCAATGTAATATCAATTAAAACCTACTGGATGATGGAAAATCATAGCATGACTTTCACTTTTAAGAGCAGGTGTGGTCAAATCTGACAGCTGCCACCTTGTGCTGGCACATTTTTTTTTACATTGTTTTATTCACTTGGTTATTTTGAGGCTTCCGGCTAAACATCATAGTTTTAAAATTGTCCTCTTTTTAAGCTATTATTCTGTGGTTTGCACATGTGTGAGGCAAGGCCCTAATTGGACAGCCTCATGCCTAAATACCTGTTCAATTCTCTGCCTTTACGCAGAGCAAAATAAACTCTCAATGCATCTGCTTTAACCCTTGAAATTAGCCTAATCAGTTTAATTTGAACAGAGAAACCCCTAGACTGGGCAGAAGTCCTGCAGCTCTCTGACGACGGCTGTAGACCTGTGTCCTACTGCTTACTGATGACAACTGTATACTAGTAGACCAGCATCTAGCAGCTGGTCTCACCACTTTTGTGTCCCGGTGGCAACATTCCAGTTCTCCAAGATTACATACACTGCTGAAGGAGTGTGATAGACATGAAGAAAGCATTACATTAATATATAGTGTTTACTGATGTTCTGAATGAGAGACATATCTGTTAATAAACTCCTTGTATGTGTACACCATCTATTGTACGTGTTTTAATGCCCTTGACCATTGCAAGGTCTCTTAATACTGGACACTGAGCTTTTCATGCTTGATGCTTAACATTACACAATAGGTTTGACACCATGAGCTTGCTTTGACACTACGTTTTGACACGTGATGGGTCAGCAGCCGTGAGCCAGTCTCAACTGGAGGATCCTGTTTGGTTCCTTTTAAACCAGTCATATAGAAACTGCTTTTCAAATAAAAAAATCTTGGCACTTCTCCCTATCTCTGTAGCAGGGTATTTTTTTTTAGTTTGTTTGTTTTCAAAGGCCGGGCCAAAAATTCAAGAATGATTGTGGTAGTCAACATTTGTTCTTGAATTTCTTTTTGTGAACTGAACAGTAGTGGAGGACATCATTTGTTGTTAAAGGGCACAGTGGAAACGCTACTTGGTTGTGGCAGAAAGACAATCCTGACTGTGACTGCTGTGCGCTACCTGAAGCGTAATGTGGAGAAAAGTCCCCACGTGACTGCTAAGGAACTGAAAAAAGACCTGTCAGATGTAGGCACCAAAGTTTCAGCTCAGACAATAAGTGCACTGCATAATGAAGACCTCCATGCCAGAACTCCCAGACGCACCCCCTTGCTGACTCCAAAGAACAAGAAAAGTCGACTGCAGTATGCCAAAAGTCATGTGGACAAGCCACAAAAGTTTTGGGACGGTGTACTGTGGTGAGATGAAACTGTTTGGACCAGCGCTATGTTTAGAGGAGGAAGAACCAGGCTTATGAACAAAAGAACACATTGCCTACTGTGAATCATGGCGGGAGGTCAATTATGCTTTGGGGCTGTTTTGCTTCTAATGGTACAGGAAAGCTTCAACGTGTGCAGGGTACTATGAATTCCTTGGAGGTCCAAGTCCACTAGAGCATGGTTGAAGATGAAATGCTAGAACATTCTAGAGTGGCCATCGCAATCACCAGACTTGAATCCAACTGAGAACCTCTGGTGGGACCCAAAGAATCCAGTTGCAGTGCGCAAGTCTAAGAATGTGACTGAACTGGAGGCTTTTGCCCATGAAGAATGGGCTAAGATGACCATGGGTCGCTGCAAGACACTTGTGTCAAGCTGTTTCGTGCTTGAAAGATGTCCTAACTGGAAAAGGATGTTGTACTAAAAAATTGTCACTAGGGGGTTGAATAAAACTGATTAATGATGTGAGCACAGAAAAGACATTTGTGGTTTTCATCATAAATATTGTTATATTTGTCTAATTTAAGTGCCTCTTTGATATAATTGTAAATAAGCTGACTGAAATTATCAAAATCAATGTCAAACTGGCCAAAACACTTTATTTCAGTGGGTTGAATTAAATTTTGATAACAACTGTAGCAAAGACCATGGTCCTCTTTATAAACGCAAGCAGCAAAAAGAAAATGCCAAAACCAGAAACGGCCATAGACCTATTGTCCTATCAACAGGGGGAAAGAAACATACAAATACACAGGGTAAGACATTCAACGCTAGTTTTAATGGCCATAAATTAGCAAAATGTGTAGCAAAAAATTTGTAAAGCAGTCTGTCATTCACTGGTCTCTGTACACCAATAATCATTAAATCATGTGGAAGCAGAGTGCCCCATGCCAATCAATCATTAGTCATAATGTGATGTATTTTTTTATTCTGTTCTGACCACATGTCCAAAACTAATAATCATTCACTCTGCATCTACAGTAGCTGTTGTGTGAGATCCTGGTATATCTAATATACAATACTATATAATAATATATGCTTTTCATTCTCACCCTTGTGCAGTCACTCTGTGGTTTTCATTCTCACCCCTGCACAGTCACTCTGTGGTTTTCATTCTCACCCCTGCACAGTCACTCTGTGGTTTTCATTCTCACTAATGCATAGTCACTCTGTGGTTTTTATTGTCACTACTGCACAGTCACTCTGTGGTTTTCATTCTCACTACTGCATAGTCACTCTGTGGTTTTCATTCTCATGAGCTCAGACAGTTTGCACGCATCGCCTGAGGCTCAATGCGCTGCCACATCCTATATCAGAACCTCTACAGCGCAACCTCTGCTTTCCAAATTCTGCTAAAAATGCAATCACCCATAAATGGTTTAAGGCATGTTAACATTTCCTTAGGTTAGGATAAGATCTTGATGGAATACTGGGAAAGAGCATTTGGGAAAATTAAGAAATATTCAATACAAAATTAGAAACACAGGTCAAATTCAATACTTTCTATCATAAATCACTGATAATGTGCTCCTTAAATGTTTTGACTCATCTAGAGTTATGTCTCGGTTAACAACCTCAGCCGCTACAGAGTAACGCCACACAAACACAGCCTGCACAGCCAGCCTCAAATGTTCTGAGAGGTGGTATTCAAGTCCCAGTGCCCAGTGTGCAGGTCCAACAGGTTTTCCACCCTCCCTTTGTCTAGGAGTCAGGTGTGATGACGTAGTGGCCAACCAGATACATTAATCATTTTATCAATATCAATTAATTCAACTAAAGCCCTTCAGATAGATAACTGTTAATGGTCAGGTACAGCCTTGATGGATGAGGACTCTCATTACCATACTCACCTGCTGATGACTTAGCCCGGGTTCTGTGCTGTTCTCTGGCCCAGAGAAGACAAGTGTTGTATGGGAAAGTGAAACTTTGTGAATGCATTGATGGAGCGAAACGCATGTGAAAGAAAAGAAGTAAACAAGGGTATTGTGTTTCAAAATGTGTGCGGACTCATTGGCTTTGCTGCAGTTTATCATTTTCTGCAATCAAAAGAAAAATGAAAATGACAAAAGAGAAGCAGCTGCCTCTACCAGACTCATTCATGCTTGGTCTAAAATGACAATTGTTTGTTTTTAACCACGGGGTCTCATGAACAATCTAGATTAGGTGTGTATCTGGCCTTCTATCTGGTGGGTGATGATACTCAACCTGATAATGGAGGACAGGGTGCAGGTTCATTCTGTGGTTCTGCTTTTGCCTAATACTACTGTTATCTAAACTGGGGAGGTTGATTTTTTGGACAGTGATGTGAGGGAATGGAACTATACCACAGTCCTAACACAGGGCACTTCAAAATAAGGAGTTTAAGTTATTTCAATTTAGCTTATAGGACTAGGTAGTACAATCCCTTAAATAATCAGCACTTGGTGAGGGGGTAGGGCTAGAGGGGTAACCACTTCACAGGGGTATTCAGGTGGGCACCCTCCTTCTTTGGTATTTCGTTGAAAGGCCCACGACACCTCCAGAGGGCTCAACGGCAACATCTGGCATCCTAGATTTGCCACCCTCTGCTTTTACCCCTCGGTGGTCATCTTGCAGCCCAGTTGCAGTCCTTTCTTTTCATCCAGATCCAGTTGCTGCTCCGTTCAGCCACTCCTTATAGTGACATGACAGCTTGTTGGAAGGCTTGTCCTCTCACTCCCATTACCTTAAGCAGCTTGGTTGTAGATGTGGCAACCCAAACAGGAAGAACCTGGGCACGTCACCCGCGTTGTTCAGCGTCTGCTGTCGGATTACTTCAGTCGTTTCCGCTCATATGCTTCACCAACTGCACCTTCCCAGGGTACAGTTAGCTCCACAATGAAAACAGACTTCTGCGATGTTGACCATGAGACCAGATCTGGCCTGAGATTAGTTGTAACAATCTCAGGTGGGAATATAAGTATCTGGTCCAAGTCAACCTGCATTCTCCAATCCCGGGCAATGTCTAAGAGGGTTGGTGGTTCCATATTCGATGCAGGTTTTGCTGGGAGTTGTCCTGCTCTTATAAATGTTGTGGTGGATATGCATCCAGACACTGATGGATGAAGGGCGTTTGTGCTGGTTCTCCTTCTTTCCAAAGAGATGGCCAGTTATTGTAGCACCTGGTTATGTCTCCAGGTATAGCGGCCCTGGGCTAAGCTGGTTTTACAGCCTGTAAGGATGTGCGTCAGAGTTGCAGGGGTTTGACAGAGCACACAAGCAGGTTCTTCACCAAACCACTGGTTGAGGTTTATGGGTGTTGGAAGAACGTCATAGGTAGCTCTGACGATGAAACTGATTTGGCTCCCCTCCATTTCCCAGAGATCCCTCCAGCTGAGCTTTCTTTGTTCCAGGCATTTCCGGCTAGTCCACTGGCCCTGTTTGGACTGTAAAGCTGCCTTTGTGCATTTGTCTGCTTCCTCTTGGTGCCGCACCTCAGTCACGACCAGCTTTGTAAATCATTCCTAAGATTATAACTATTACATGGATCATCACGCTGTAAGCTGTGGGCAACTGTCAATCATTTATGGGAAGACACTGAATGAATAAAGAAATATAGATGTGGCAAGCACTGGGATTTGAGATGTAACTAGCCTACCTGCTTGCCTACAACCAAGGACGGAAATAGGTGCAGAAGAAGGATTGACGTGCATAAAATTTAAATATCTGACTCCAAATTATAGTTGGTAAGAATCTAAAAGAACTCACTCCCCAAATAGATCAGTACAGGTTATAGAATATACCTAACCAACTTTATAAAGTACCTTGCTATAAACAATAGCCTGCTTTGTCAGAGGTTTATCATAAACATGCGCAGCAGATGGGATACTTTAGAGGGAATTGGTATTAGCCTTGATTTACCTTTTAACTGATACTAAAAATTAGCTCATCTGACCCAGTATAGCTATAACCAAGTGTGGCGAGCAGGACTAACAAAAACCCAAAAAAAGGAAAAAATGCACGACTACGCCACCTAGGGGAATTTCACCCCAAGGAATTACACTGAGGCAAATGAAAGCCTCAGCACAAAATAAGACCCTTAAAGAAAAAGGACACACAAGTTCAAAACCACTGGACCAGAGAAGTAGTTCCAATTATTTCTTTAATATAAAAATATAATTTTGAGCAACTCTTTATAAAAAATATAATTTCCACAGACTCACATTGACAAGTAAAACAAGGAACAGGGCTGCGGCCTTGGTAATTAAGAGGGGAGCTAGGGGATCATCTCTATACTATACGCTCACCGTGACCACACTTCACACTCAATACTCTCCGCTACCAAACCCGTGCACAAGATTCCACCACCTGGGACATCTGCCTCTGTCCGGCCTGCAGCTCCTGCCCTGCACAAACAATCAAATAATTACACAAAACCAAGACAATAAGAGGACCAATAAATAAACAAACAAAAGAAAACTTCCTCACGAACACACCAGCACAACACAGTTCTCAAACACATAAACAAACGCTTTGCAGCGCAGTTTGGCACCAACACTAAAGAAATCACGAAAGAAATCACACCGCAAATCACTGCAACTGAATAAAGAAATAAAACCCACTCACTCAACCAAATCAAACATGTAAAACTACGAAAAAGGTCGCCGCCAAACCAAGCCTAAAAATGTAACAGGAAAACAAATAGAAAACACAGGACACACGATCACTCGGACAACGTGAATCACGAACGCCCCCCAAACAAAACACAGCACAAAACAAAACTGAATAAAATGAATCAAAGCAAAACAAAACAGCAGCACTGCCGGCTACTGGAACCACGCAGCAAACTATCCTTGGGCGAAAGTCTATAATGCTGTTGTCTTCTTTCCCCCTTATGACTGGAATCCGCTCATTGCTCCGACAGCCACTGCGAATTCTTCAGAACAGCGTGATGACTAACAAAGGAAAATGAATTAAAAACAAATCCCTTCATTAAAAGTGCCGATAATCAGCAGGCCTACCTTACCTAACCAGGTTGTTCTCAAAGGGCATATAGCAACTGCCCACCCGTGGTAGATCAGCGCAGTAATTCTCATGACGCGCCCACCGAACTGTGACGAAACAGCAGAGCATGTTAGTTCTCAGCGCACAGCACTCACCGATAATCAGACGCCAAAAGAAGCGCCATACCTTGACGGTATTAAGCTGGTCCACCAAAAGAAGCCAGGCCCAACAACAATAACTTGGCACCACTAAAGGTGCTGGAGAAGCGGGATGACAGAAGGGAGTCTGCCCCAGTAACCACACCCCCGCTATTTATAACGCCAGGATAAACCTGCCCCGCGACTCGCATGGCTCCACCGCAATTTACAATTAGGGAGGGAATTAGTGAGATTGCCCCAAAAATCTCACTCTGCCACATTCTACCCCCACATTTAATATCGTCGCCTCGACGATGAATCCAGGTAGAAAACACTAATGCCATGGTCTAAACAAGGCCAACTGTACATTTGGCACAGAGCTGTATGGTTCATTTGCCTCATCAACCCTACCAACCGCACGAGGGAGATGATGCCTGTTTGAGTGTAGGCCCGCAGTAGTCCGAGCAGTACGACGCAAGGGTGGCGAACTGGGACAGGGTTGGCCCAAAGGGACAGAAGACTCCAAAGATGGCCTCAATCCACCCAACGCCTGGCCATCTTCCTTTAAGGCTACCGTTGGTGACCCTGGAACGTTAGAAATACTGGAGGTAGCCACGGCAGGTGTCACACTGCCAGAGGCAGATTCTGATACCAATAACCACAACTCACCATCATTAGAGGTATCTGCGAATGTTGCTGGGACTAATGGTGGAATAGCCCTAGGACTAGAAACAGGAGCTTCTTTCTGGACCTGAACCTTCAACATATCGCGATGGACATGTTTTACCTTCTGTAAGTCATTCACTGGAGCAATAGTGTAAAGAACTCCCTCCCCCTGGGGGGCCCTCAACACCTGATAAACCGTAGAGCTCCATATATCTTGAATTTTATGACGGCCCCGAATATCGTGGTCTCTCAAGTAAACCAACTGACCCTCCTGTAAGGGCACATTTCGAACCCCCTGATCATGCCGCTCCTTCCTACGACCCGCAGCTGCCAGCAAATGTTCCCGAGCTCCCTCAAATGCCAGCTTCAACCTAGACTGATGCTCTGCCACCCAATCTTGAATTCCCCCAGGTACCGGCTCTGGTACCCGACCCAACAGAAAATCTATGGGGAGTCTAGGCTCTTGACCGAACATCAGAAAATAGGGGGATACACCTGTACTCTGGTGAGGCGTGGTATTATAGCAAAAGACCACTTGGGGCAAATGACATGCCCAATCTTGCTTCTGGGAATGGGGCAAAGTACGCAAAAGATTGTGAAGGGTCCTATTAAAGCGCTCGCACTGACCGTTGCCTGCAGGATGATAAGGGGTCGTATGAGATTTGTCTACCCCATATAAGCAGCAAAACTGCTGCATCAGGGCACTTTCGAAACTCCTCCCCTGATCCGAATGAATACGGCTTGGAACACCAAACTTAAAGAACCATTCCATTAGCAAGATTTGTGCTACTGTAGAAGCTCGTTGGTCACGGGTAGGAACTGCTATTGTGTATTTACTAAACACATCGGTCATAACAAGGACATTTTCCAACCCATTTCGAGAAGGCTCCAACACTGTAAAATCAATGGCCAAGATTTCATTTGGCCTAGATGCCAACAAGTGCCCCATAAAACTGTGAGGTACCGGTCCCGACTCCTTGGCAACTTGACACCGTTCACACTCTTGGCACCACCGTTTGATGTCTACAAACATCCCTGGCCAATAACAGCATTGCCTGACCAACTCTGTAGTCCGCTCAATACCCTGGTGACCATGCTCCTGGTGTAGAGATCTTAAGACCTCTGATTTAAGGACAGCAGGCAAAAGGAGTTGGAAATTCTCTTCACCTACCATCCGATCCCACTGGCGCAAAAGTTCTCTGGCTGATCTAGAGACCTGCCGTCGCACTGTAGGAGAAGGCCAAACTTGCTTCTTCCACCACCTCGAGACCTCACCCAGAAGAGGGTCTGCTCCCTGCAACGAACTAAGCTCTGCAGCGGATTTACCTGGAAACACAGAGACCATCATTTGAGTGGCACTCGCCCCAAGATCAGCCTGGGAAATGCATCGGATCGACTCCGGGACCTGGGTACCTAGAGCAACAGGTGAGGCTAGACTGGAACCAGACAAATACTGGCGGGACAAGGCATCTGCGTTCTTATTACTACGACCCGAGCGACACTTGATCTCAAAATCAAAGGCTGCGAGTTGTGCCGCCCAACGATGCTCTGTAGCTCCCAGTTTTGCAGACTGGAGGTAGCTCAAAGGATTGTTGTCCGTGAATACCACGCACTTATGCCCCAACAGATATTCGCGGAATTTCTCCGTCATTGCCCACTTGAGCGCAAGGAATTCCAATTTCATGTAACTGTAGTTGACCATATTGCGTTCTGGGGGACGGAGGCCCCGACTGGCATAAGCTACTGGCCGAACCATCCCTTCCTGCTCTTGAGAGAGCACAGCCCCAAGACCACTAAAGCTGGCGTCAACCTCCAGAATAAAGGGCCGTGAGAAATCTGCATAGGCCAAAACTGGGGCAGAAATTAACTTTGCCTTTAGAGCCTCAAAACTGTGTTCACACTGAGTGGTCCAGGCAGCCTCTAGAGTCTGTCCGGAACCCTTCTTAGCCTTTGTACCCACCAGTGTAGCGACCAGCTTATGCAGAGGGCTGGCCAACTGAGCAAATCCTTCTACAAAACGTCGATAGTAACTAGCAAATCCTAAAAAGGACCGCAGCTCAGACACATTACCAGGACGCCGCCACTGTGCAACCGCCTCAATTTTACCAGGATCCGTAGAAACCCCCTTACTCGAGATAACATGTCCCAAATAACTGACTTCTTGTTGGAAGAATGTACACTTCCCCAACTTGGCCTTTAAGCCTTCCTTTTGAAGGCGCTGGAGCACAACCTCCAATCGCTGTAGATGCTGAGACACAGAGGCAGAGAATACGACAATGTCATCCAAATAGAGGAGCAATGATTGAAACTGTTGGTCCCCAAACATCCGTTGCATCAACCGCTGGAATGTACTTGGGGCGTTACAAAGCCCAAACGGCATCCAATTCCATTAAAAAAGACCAAAAGGGGTACAGAAAGCAGTTTTAGCCTTGTCTTGCTCTGCAACAGGGACCTGATTGTAACCACTGGCCAGATCTAATGTAGAAAACCAGCGGGCCCCGGAGAGAGTACATCCAAACTCTCCTCAATGCAAAGTAAAGGGAAAGCATCCTTGCGTGTCTTGCTATTAAGCAACCGAGCAAGTCTACACACATACGCAAACTCCCATCCTTCTTTTTCACCAAAACAATGGGAGAAGCATATGGACTACTACTCTCTCTCTCACTGAGACTCGAGAAGCTGATCGATATGAGTCTTTACGACTTCATACTCGGATGGAGGAATGCGTCTATACCTCTGCCGCACTGGTGCACTATCCAACAAAGGAATTTCATGTGCTATAAGGTTGGTGCAACCCAGATTACTCTCATGGGCTGAAAAAACTGAATTGTAATTCTGTAGAAGAGACCTCACTTCACTCTGTTCCTGGTCTGTCAGTGCCGATAAGTCTACAGCCTCTATTCCAGTCTGCACAGAAGTAGTCACTACAGAGGGTCGCATTGTAGCAGTGGTGGACCTAACTTCCATAACCCCAGTAGGAAGACTAACAACCTGAACACTGCTTAAGAACCCAAGGTGTGTACGTGGATAAAGAACAACTTCAATGGTTCCTACATTAACGACAGGAACATACACTGTACCCTTATCCACCTGAACTAGACAGGGAGAGGCCAATAGCCCGGCTGGCAACCCAGCCTCAGGAGGTTCAAAAAGAGCAGAGCGACCAAAAGGTAACTCCACACAAGTGCTGGCCACTAATTTCATCATACCACCAGGGATTCGCAATGCTCGACCACCTCGGGCTCTCACAATACCCCTAGAGCACATATGTCAAAGTCAAGGCCCGCGGGCCAGATCCGGCCCTTGAATTGATTATCTATGGCCCCCTGGATGATATTTAATTACTGTTAGAACCGGCCCGCAGGCCACAGCCGCCCGATGGTGTTTTGCACGCACAAACACTACATTCCCCACAATGCAACGGTAGCCCGCGATGTCACTGCAGCGCGCACAAGCGGCGAGGGTCAGCGCGGCGAAAATAACATAATCGCAGTGGCTCAGCTCGTGCGCGAGCGTCTCGATTCGCGAGTTCGTGCATCTCTCAAATTTTGTACTTTGCGCGCGCCGCGCTTCAGCGCAATGAACAGTCATGTCTGCAGGGTTCATACACCTTTATAAGGTGGAATTCAAGCACTTGTACGTCACTTTCAAGGTCCATTTCAATATTTCCCAGCACATTAAACTTAATTAAGTTAAATATTTGTACATATACTCAAAATGATTCGAAATAATTTGCTTTTTATTCACATTATTTAATGGTTGTTTATTTTCAAAACGCCCAATATTAACGTCTTCACGTTCTCTCATGTTTCGTCCTGGAATTACAAGAGGCTCGTATTTGTTAACGTAATAAAAGAGAACTGTTCAGTCAGATAGCTATTTGTTGTGAAACGAAGTAGTTACAATTTCAAGCATTTTCAAGTACTTTAGCTTAAATTCCAGCACTTTTCAAACCTTTATTACTTTATTCATGTTTGCTTGTTGAAAAATATTTTCACTTGAAATTACTGACAGATCCATAAGAAAATATTGCTTTATTCATTTAAGCATTAAATAATATACACTGTGTTAGGTCTTGGTTCAATAGGCTATGTGCAATCATTTCAATATGTTTTAATAAACATTGAACCAGTCCGGCCCTCAGCTTGTAGCAAATTTGTTTTTTGGCCCTCGGTGTATTTGACTTTGACATTCCTGCCCTAGAGCCTCTAGGCACCTGCAACTCAGACTGATGACACCGCTGCAATGCCTCAATGACTGGGCTAGGAGCTTGCGCCACTACAGGCAAATTGAAAAAGGCTGGACCATGTAAGCCAAACAACTCCTGATAACACTTACTGATAACATTCATTCCCAAAACCCCAGGGACTACAGAGGAAACACCAGGAGGATCCTTCACTACCAGGATGCCACAACCAGGAATCACTTTGCCGCACAGTGCCACATCCAACTCCAGATAACCGATGTATGGGATATCAAGCCCATTAGCCGCCCGTAGTTGTAGCCAATGACAGGACTGGAGACGGTCCTGACCCCAAGGTTCAAACTGCTGCAAAAAGAAACTTTCGGTGATGGTAGACACCATAGAACCCGTGTCCAACAGACAAGAGACTGAAACACCCCCAATTACAATATCAATAACTGGGCAAGATGACATTAGCCTAGAAACAGTACCTGCCTCGGAGCCCAAAGATACCCCTTCTGAACTGTGGCTCTGCAGCTCAGTGGGCTTTAGTTTTCCAACTGCTGAGGGGGAGCGGACTCTGCAGCCCTTAAGGGTGGGCCACGATCGGAGTGCAACACCCATTCTCCATCACACTCTCTTGCGAAATGATCAGGCCGTTGGCATCGGCGACAAATGACACGCCCTTGTTGAGAGGGACGATTATGTTCTGAGGACGTCTGCAAAGAAGCAACAGTTTGAGTTAACTTATCAAGTTGAGCTTGCTGACGCTTCATCAACTCTTTCAACTCCTGCAACTCAGATGACCTTGACGCACTGGGTGAAACTGAACAAGGACTCCCCTGCACACCATACTGTAAGCCATATGCAGATGGTAGGGAGAGACAACGTCCCCTGGCACCCCCTGGCAATCCCTCCCTCTCCCATCGGATGGCCTCTCCACGCACCTCTAACAATGTGGCAGTGGGCTGCTGCCGAACAAACTGCTTCAACTCTCTACGGAGAGCACCGTCTAGAACATGCTCTACAAACTGATCTCGAAGTAAAACCTGCGCGTTTAACATTCCCTCTGGGGCCTGTTGCTTTACCGGTTCCATCAACGCCATCAATGCTAATGAGAACTCCTGTAAGGTTTCCCCTTCCTGCTGTTTTCTTGAGAAAAAGGCCTGCTGTAATGTTACATAAGATTGTGGGCACTCGTAAAGATATTTTAAAATAATCAGACCAATAATCAGACGCCAAAAGAAGCGCCATACCTTGACGGTATTAAGCTGGTCCACCAAAAGAAGCCAGGCCCAACAACAATAACTTGGCACCACTAAAGGTGCTGGAGAAGCGGGATGACAGAAGGGAGTCTGCCCCAGTAACCACACCCCCGCTATTTATAACGCCAGGATAAACCTGCCCCGCGACTCGCACGGCTCCACCGCAATTTACAATTAGGGAGGGAATTAGTGAGATTGCCCCAAAAATCTCACTCTGCCACACAAGGAAGACCGTGGCTACACAATTAACCAGATTTATTCAATATCCAACAAAATATAACACAATAACATAACCATACTAAATTAAATTAACAATAATACCTAATGGAAACAGAGATACCAACCGGTGCAGGCAGTGGCGGACTTAGCAATTTGGGGGCTCAAGGCGAATTTAGCTAGGGGGCCCATCAACATTAATATGCGAGAAATAAGTTAGCTAGTCAGGGGGCCCCTACAGTAGTCTGCAGTGGGAGGGGCCCAAGGCAGTTGCCTAGCCACGCCTCTATGCAAAGACCGCCTCTGCGTGCAGGCTGCCTCACGGAGAACAACCCAGAATAGGAAGAAGGACCGAAGTGGAAGAAGAAGAGGCCCAAAGAGGAAGAAGAAGAGCCTGAAGAAGAAAAAGAAAAGGACGAAAGAATAGCAAGAGCCCAGAGGAAGAAAAGAGAGCCTCTGCACCCACAAACCTCTGCTTTTATACCCCCTCAGCATCTCAAAGGGACAGCAGTCACAAAAACCAGGTTAACCAATGGGAATCAGGTTGCTGGTAAAGACAACAGAGTACATTTGCATACAGAGTGCATTCCATACAGGACTGCCACCTTCGAGGTGAAGTCTACAAACCTTCTCAGGGAGTGATGGAACTCTTACCCTGTTAGCATAACCTTTCCCAGCACACAACAAGCTGCAAAATGAGACTAACATGCCACACAAACACACTGATATAACTAAAATACAAATGGTCAGTTTTATCCCATTTCTATAAAGGCACCATCTGAGGAGGAATTTGCTTATGTGAATAGAAAGCACTTTAATTCCATAAATGTGCAAATAATCTGTAATGCAAAAATGTGCCTTACTAATATAGTGGCACGTTGGCCTGGATCAACCCAATGATTCACACATCCTTACAAACAGCATGGTTGGGATAAGATTACAAGCTAGCAGAGTGCGCGATGGGTGGTTTCTTGTTAAGCAACAAATTTAAAGCATTTAAATAAAAGCATTTGACATTTCCAGCTTAGAATAATTAATTTAAAACATGGGTAATTATTAAATTACTTAGGAAACAGCGGCTACGCGCTCAAGACGTGGCTGATGACCCTTTGTAATCCACAGACTGACCGGGAGCGGAGATACAATTCTCTCCATTCTTGCACCCGGTCATCCGTGGAGAGGGCGATTGGGCAGCTGGAAAGCCGGTGGCGCTGGCTGGACAGGACCGGGGGATGCTCGTGTATCGGCCAGAGAAGGTGTGTCGTATTGTGAGGGCATGTGGGTTCCTGCACAATGTTGCGCACAGGTATGCCGGTTGTTAGAGGTGGTGAAGCACCCAGCGAACCAAAAGCCTAGACAAATAAATGCACAGTGTGCATTGTTCTGACCCCACAACATTTAAAGCTTCACACACGCTGTCCCACTGAGACCTTTTGCGCTTTGCTGTAATGCCACAACGTGCCAAACAAACACTTTTTCCCGCGCCTCTACCTCATTCAGGAGCGTCTCCACTTTCGCATTCGCTGAAGTTCCTCTTCTTTCCCCGTTTAGACATGGTATGTGATAGATCAGAAAGGAAACTTCTCCAGTGCAGGCAGTGGCAGAGCTAGACTTTTTTTCAAGGGGTGGCCAAAGGGTGACCAAGGCTTTATCAGAGGGATCAATATACAAATGATGAACGGAAGGATGAAGGAAACATATTTTCTCTCAAAATTTCCATTTCCAGTGGGGTGGCACTAGGGGTGGCAAGGGCTCTGTTGGGGGTGGCACTTGTCACCCCTGCTCTGCCACTGGGTGCAGGGCAAATTTAAATTAATTTGCATATTTATAGGGGGCATGTGCACTCAATTCCATGTTGATTGGGATGTACAAAAGAAATGTGTGTGGATTCCGACGTACTTGTACGTACAATAATTTTTAGTAAGAAATCCACGCAAGTCTTTGTACATGAAGCCCCAGGTCAGAATGAGTGAGATCAGACATCTTTACTTCAAAAGCCTGTTAAATGTGCCAAACATAAGTGGCTATTGAAGGCATCTTTTCAAGAACCCAGATCCACTTCTTTAATTACAGTGGACCGAATCTAAACAGTGAAGATCAGAAGCCAAAACAGTGGTACACAAGTGTGCGTGACCAGGTTGTATAACAGTGGAAGAATCTGGGTAATACCCAGTCAGTTGTGTGCGTGTGTACCTTAGCATAAGAGGTCTGTAGGGGGTGAGGCATTTAGCAGAAAACGTTACGCATGACTAGATCAAAACAGGTCGGTGGGACTAGATGATATCATATTACACACTTGACAGCTGATAGCTGAACAACTCATTCTTCCTCTGATTCAGATCCCACCAAGACAAATCACATCATAAAAAAGCACAGGCGACCTGCATTAAGCACAGGCGTCCTGACTGCATTATTGTTTGCAAATGTTTTGTGCTAGGCAAATACCCTCAGAACACTTTTCAAGGCATTAAGAACAGGGAAATAAAAGTCACTGTTCCTCCTGTTCAATGGAGAGAGAACAAAGCATGAACAACGCTGGCAGGTAGATAATAACGGATCAAAAGATAAGGCTTCGCGCACTTTACGTTTTACATTACATACGCTCTTCCTTTAGTCCCCAAAGTGATCAGTACAGTTGATGGAAAAGAATCATTAACTAACTCTCCCCCTCACACACACACAGGCAGAACCACAGCCATGTTTTCATGTTGATACAAGCACTGGCATTCATTCTTTCTTTCATTTCATCTGAGTCTAAAAGTAGAGAGTAATATCACGTTGGACGAGATGAGTCCAAGATAAGTCTCGAGTTCTGAAGCAACAAAACATCAACTGACAGGAAAAAACCACAAAACCGATAAGGCACGAGACGGGTGGTGTTCTTCTGAAGTGTGGACCCAAGTTCTCATGCATGCACAGAAGAGATCTTGCAGAGATGAATGTGAAATTTATCACAGGTGCCTTGCCCCTAACACACTGCATTCTGGAATCACATACACAGAGAATGTCATGAGATACAATTTATTTTTACAAAAAAAAAAAAATTACAATGCGTGTTCAGGTTTAGTAAATGCCATAAGTGTGTTCCTGTCCGTCCCTGTAGCGATCCATATATCGGAGTGGCTGTTTGTGAGGGTATTTTTTCTGCGGTGGGTGGTACACAGGAGGTCTCTCGTACTCAAACACTGGCTCCCTCATATCTGTGGAAGTAAAACATCACTGTGGGCTCTCAGGTCCAGACAGGACATCTTGCAAAGAACTTACTTTACTACCTGCCAGTGTCAAATGTATTTGAATTCTTGACAGCTGAAACAGTGTGGGGAGGCCAGTATTATATACATTCGGGGGAGGGGGGGGCATGTATGAAGCATATAGATGGACGTAAACCTTTACAGGCCAACGTCTATTTCTCCCAAACCATAACTACCTACAGCTCAAGTCATCAATGGAAAGTGAGCTTGACACTAGTAAAACTGGAATTTTCTAGTGACTTATTTTGAAAGAGAAAGAATGATGTCCTCAATCCAAAGATGCTAATCTATCTTACTGTAAGAAAGACATTAGCAAGTCTTAACATTTTTGGTGTTGACAGTATTTCAACCTCTTAGGCTAAAAGGACAGAAAGAAGGAACTTCCCTCTGGAAAGGGCATCCACACATCCTGTTTCTAAACAAACCCTCACTGACAGGAAGAGTTGAAATTTTGTAATTAAATGTAATTTTATCCCTGTTAATTTGTAATAAACGTAAAAAGGATTGCTGGCCCTGGCCAGGACTGTTCAGAAAACAATGGTTTTTAAGTATTATAGTCAACAGCAGAGGCAAAGATTTTAGATGCATCAGAGTGCGATACTGCACCATTTAAAGTGACTGATGCTTCTGCCTTTTGGGGACTGTCAGCATTAAATGATGGATAGCTGTGTGGTAGGTGTGTGTATTATTTAGCTTACTGAGCAATGTGTGAAAGGTACTGCTAACAGAGCTGTCCCACTGGCACTGGAAGAATGCCAGTCCCGCTGGGGTGAACAGGTCTTCGTGTTTCCTGTAGAATTCCAATGTCTTGAAGCTTCGCTGCTTTAGACTGTGACTATACATGTGAATATAGAAAACAGACAAAATCTTGAGGATATTTTCACACACAGTTAATTCTGAGACCAGATGTACATGATGGATTAAACACAAAACCTTCTGAACAGGGTAAACTTCTAAATAATCTTTCTGTATTAACACTGCAGGGTTTGTACAATAAACAGCACAGATAGCTATATAACTGTCTAATATTCCTTCTACTGATGCATTAAAGGCCCACACAATTATGCCAAACAAGTTACATCAGTAGAGGGGCTTTACACAGAGCTTAACTCAATGTTCTCCTGACATCAGCTCACCAGGGAGAGGGCAGGACATCGCTACTGAAATCGATAATATCTTCTTGCTTAAACAGGATGAAGATGTATCTGTGATAACCGGTTCCCTTGGCAGGAAAGGGTGCAATATAATTGCAAACTTCCTGTCCAGAATGTACGGCATTTCCAGGGATATTTCCACTGTGAAGGGAAAAATAAAAACACACTTGTAAGCACCAGCATATAACACTCAAGTGCTGCAAAACCATAATGTATAGAACAATTCTCAAATAGAAAACAATTGCTAATGGAAAAGCTATTAAAGTCTGAATACTCACACCAGCCAGTGAACATATTCTTGTTCATTGTCCTGTAAATGCTCATCTAAGAAAACAGATCAACACATGTGCAAATAATTTAAATACCTATTGAAGCTGCATGAATTTATTACAGATTTGTTCAGTTCTTATATCGCCATCTTGTGGTGTACATTGAAACTGACAAGGGCTGTCCAAATTAATTGTTCCATAGAGTAGAATATGTGGGGAAAACCCTAATCAAACAGGCAGTCTTCACCATTCAAAACAAACATTATAGAATGACATAGAAAATAGGAGAAAACAAACCAGCTCACTTGACACAAACTTAAACAACAGTTCAAAAATCTGTTTTCATGCAGTACCAAAACAATTGAACCTTTGATCTGTTTTTAATTCAGGATATTTTGTTGGTACCTGGGCTTGTCAGGAGCAATGTCCAGAGAGAATTATCTTCTGCCTCAAAGTTTATGTGAGGTGCTCGTGATGCCTGAAACATGATAGTGGGGATGGGGGGGGGGGGGTGGCAAAAGCTTATTCGCTGAATTTCAAACAGCACCTGTGACAAGTTTAAGAATACAGATTAAATCACTAATAGATTCTCTCACCTGACTAGGTGATAAACGGTTCCCATAATGCACCATGGCACTGCTGTCATCTCCATATGCCACCCGTAACATGACCCTTGGCACAAAGTAAGCCATGGGGAAAAGGTCCTGGTAGATCCCGTAGTGTTCTGCCAGCCTCTGGATATGATATGGCCCATTGGTTTTTTCCCATTCTGACTTCACTCTGTCCAATTGTATGCGGACTAGAACGCAAAAGGAGAGGGATGAAATTTTAGATCATGAAAAAACCTGACTTGTATATATTTTTAAAAGCACGATTTATACAGCAGCAGGCTCCAATGGAACAGAGAAACAAACGAGAGTGACGTACACGTGCGCAGGCGAGCAGCCCTCTCCAGGTCAGGGTTCTCTTTGTTTTGTTTCATCACTCTTGTTCTCTCTTTAGCCTCCATTTTTCTGGAAGGCCGGCAGTGAGGCAGGCCGATGTCCACTGGCTCAAAACCTGCTTAGAATTACATTAGAATTACAACACAGACGGGGGAAGAGAAATAAAATGAGTAAACAAACGGCCAATTAACAACCCTCAGATGATTCAGACAGTGCAGTCATCCTTAAGACCTGTACATTTGTAGTTATCATCATTATATACACTAGTAATTCCATAAACTCTGTGACTGATTTCGCAGCTTATTTACAGGCAGTATAGAACAAATGTGGTAAGTGGATGAGTAAACATGAAGACACAGTGTAGACCTTGTGCTACAATCACGCTCATGGCGCAGTTGACGCATTTACCCGAGTCACATTTCTTCTCTGTGTGTTTCCTGTAGGTTTTCCACCAAACATCTTTGTCATTAGCCTCCTCTGCAACTTGGAGGTAACGTGTGTAGCTGCGATATTTCTCCAGCGCTTCGAGGTTCTTCGTGTCTATGCCTTCGTTGGGCATCGGGCCCAGCGGTGCAGCCCGGCGACATAATGCACCTTCATGTGTCAGGGGCAAACATATCCATTAGAGATGATCTACCTTCTAGACAGATTAGATTATAACAGATATCCGAGCTAAGAAGAACAAAGCATAGATGAGTGAAGGTCACAAAACTTACAAAAAATAAATAATTACATGCAGAATGCTCACTTACCTGCGGTTTTAAAAAACCTTGCGCTGGTTTTGACCCTCAAACCCGTCCCAACGCTCAACACGGGTCCTACCACCCTGCGCAACGCCATCTTGGAACAGACGCGGGAGTGACGTCACCACGCACGTGCGTGAGACGTCACGGCGTCTTCCGTCACCACACACGCGCGTGATACGTCACGGCGTCTTCCGTCACCACACACGCGCGATATTTGTGCGTGAGACGTCACAGCGTCTTCCTCCGTGTGCTGTGAAGTTGTGCCTAAGAGAAATTCGGACAGGTTACATCACATCACAATTCAGCAAAGCGCTGTAAGTAAATCCTTCATTATGTTGTCATGAAAATGCGTAATTTGATGTTATCTTAAGACGTGAAGTTAACGCCATGTTTTCATTCATTGTAAGTACAAATGCAGCTGGCTCGCCGTATGTTTGGGTCCTAAGTAGGCTGCCTCTCAGGCCATAATGGTCGCCCTCTTTTTGTTTTTGCCAACTAGCTGCTTGGATATCTAGCTAGAATAGAAACAGTACTTTGTTTTCTTTAAGTGTGGTGTTTTAATGCGCAGCGCCTTTTGTGATATGACGTTTAACAATTTGTGGCAAACATGAGGTTTTGTCCTGGGCTACTGCATAGTTCTACTGTCGACAGGTTAACGTGTCATGGAGGCGCACAGTTTGAGCTGTGCCATCTGCTTGGATCGTTTTAAATACCCGGTGACTATACCCTGCGGCCACACCTTCTGCAAGGACTGTATCTCCAAACACTGGGACCAGAGAGAGAGAAGTGAACCGCAACACGCCGAATTCAACTGCCCCGTGTGCAAAGAGAAGTTCCCCACCAGACCCTCGCTGAAGCGGAACGTGTCCCTGTCCTTTCTGAGCGACGCTGCCGCCGGTGGTGGAGATCGGAAAGATGCCGGTTCTTCATGCACGAGGCCCGAGGTCGGTCCAGAGCAGCTCTGCGCGCGCCATCAGAAGCCCCTTGACTTGTACTGCAGGAACGACGCCACGTGCGTCTGCTGCGCGTGCGCCGTGAATGACTGCAAGGATCATGACAAGGTCCTGGTGGAAGAGGAGAGGATTAACAGAGAGGTACCAGCATCCAACCACGTCTGCTACCACCGCTGATGCTTCAGAGTTTAATCTCTAGGTTTATAGTTCACTTACAAGTTGTGAGCAATTTCTGGACCACATTAAAACATGATAATGAGGACAAACCGCCCTTGTAAAAGTTGTGTTGAGAAACCCAGATCATAGTTGTGAATTTTAATTATCGTGTGATGTGAAATATGAAGTATTAGTTTAAATTTTCAGTATTGTGTCAGGATGCAATGTAAAATTGTACTTGATGATGATGATGATGATGGTATGGAATGTTTGCTGTGTTTGTGCTGATTGACAGACAGTTCTGAAGAATAAAGAATTGGAGGTCAGGAAGTGCAAGCAGAGCACAGAGCAGAACATTCTGGAGCTCTCGGAGAACATTGCTAAAGCTAAGGCAAGAAAACAATCTAATGAGAGCCCCTGTGGCCCTGTTCCCAGTGGGACATTTTGAAGAATATACCCAGCAAAACGCAGGGTGTGTCGTAACAACAAGATGATCTCAAATCAGCATTGTGATGCATGGCAGTATAAACTGCAACCAACATTAAACCACTGAATTCTTGCCCCCACTGCTTCAGTATACATCAAAATGATTCATAATGATGATTCCAGGCCGTAGACCTCTGTTGTGATGCGGTTGCTTCTCTCACTGTCTTCTCTGGTGCCACTGTTTCAGGTGTCTCTGCAGCAGACCTCACAGTGGGTGACCTCAAAGTTCTCGCATCTGCTGAAGGTGCTGCAGGAGAAGCAGGAGGTCATGGAGAGCTTTGTGGCGCTCCAGCAGGAGGCTGTCCTGTCTCAGGCTGAGGCACGCCTCCGTGACCTGCAGGATAAGGCGCTGCAGCTCTCCGAGATTGAGGAGCATATTGGCAGCATCTGTGAACTCCCCCACCACCAACTCATACAGGTCTCACTGCAAGTGCAACATTTGAACTCTCATGGATGAAACCTTTAGAGTCAGATTGGGGTTAATGGATTTCAGCTATGACAGATGATAGGCCTTGTCTTTGCTTCAGGTCAGACATGTGCTTTTAAAATATTTTACACGATAAGTTGCCATGTTTTTAATGCTAGCTGTATGTTTATGTGAATAGGACTCCATGCTGGTAGAGGTTCCTCAGATGGGTGAGGTTCCTGTAGATGTCAATGTGAACATTTTAGAGAAACTGGCTCCAGTCACAGACGTGCTGTCTCGCATCTCTAAGCTGGTGTGTGAAGACTTGGATAAAACTGTTTATGCAGCTGTGGACCACAACAAAGAAGGTCAGTTTGGAAATTTAACTAGTGAAAATTAGCTTTATAAGTTTTAGATTTGTAGGTGAAACTGAGATAATCTACTTGTGGTCTTGCTGTTTGGGGGCTTGTGTGTTTATATTTGTTATGTTCCAGTTTCTCCTCAGGACAAAAGACCAGTGCAAGCTGTAGTACCCAGTCCTGCCACTCCTTCCTATTCAGCGGGAAAGGAAGGCCTCAGTGCATGTAAATATGTATCTTTTGTCATATTCCAGAGCCATGTAATCAAAGTTACTGATAACATAAGCAGAAAGGCTCCTGAGGTATGCTCAACTAGATATGGCCTTTTAAAGAGTCAAAGCAGTCTATAATAAAAACAGCAACAGTCAAATGCTGCAGATCTAATGTGTTCACATTTTAAACAAAAGCTACAAAAGCCAAACAAAGCGAGTAAAGATATTTCAAAGGTAAACAAGCTTGTATTTAATTGAGTTTGAAAAAGATAAAATGAAAGTATCATTTGATTTAACACTCTTGATTTTAGCTCTGTAACTGTGATGGATACACGATTCTTAATTGCTGGCTTTTTAATAAAATTTTATTTTTTGCAGACCGTTGCTCCTTGACCTTTGACCCTCGCACAGCCAATGCTCACCTCCTGCTCTCCCAGAGCAACCGTCGGGCGGAGCACCTCACCTCGGGGCCCCGCCCCGTCCCGGCTCACGAGGCCCGCTTCGACCACACCTGGCAGGTGCTGTGTTTCGAGAAGTTCACCCATGGCCGCCACTACTGGGAGCTGGAGGTGTCCAAACCGTGGGCGTACGTCGGGGTGACGTACCAGGCCATCCCGCGCAAGGAGAAGGGCCGGACGTGCATGCTGGGGATGAACGAGCTCTCGTGGAGTCTGCAGCTGGACGAGCGGCAGCTGAGCGCCTGGCATGCTGGGAACAAGGAGCCCGTGCAGGGCCAGGTGCCGGGCCAGGCCCAGCCGCTGCGCATCGGCATGCTGCTGGATTACGAGGCCGGCACGCTGACCTACTACGGCGAGGGCCAGGTGAGGCTGCACGCCTTCCACTGCGTGTTCACTCACGAGCTGACCCCGGCCTGCTGGATCGGAGAGGGAGTTAGCGTCACTCTCTGCCAACCGTGAACTGACCTTTTCCCGCAAGGCTGTAGAACCACATTCCTCAAAGGAAAACCAAAAAATAAAAAAAACACAACGCTATTTTCAGTTGAACCAGTCCTCGAAACACAGTTCTCAAATGCACTACAGCCGACAATTTATTTGGCTCAAAGAGAGCTTGAAACTGGCCTGACTGAGTCGAGCAGTTTAATGTTCTCCTTTCTCTGACTAATGATTTGATAGTAGATTATGAAGCACTAGTTAAAGTGACTGAAATGTTCTAGCACAGGATAAATATTTCTAGTGCAGGAGAAACTCTACAGAGGAGGGCCTCTAAAATGCAGTGGTTGGGAACTCTGGTACCATTATGTACATTTGTTGTGTTGTGTCAGACCAGAACTAGACAACTCCATAATGAACATCTCACTGTTCAGCCATTTTAATTGTGAATTCTGTGAAGCCCACAGACCATTTTACTAGAGAGATCAGGCACTGTGTTGAGACACAGACAGCCTAAGAAGTCTCGCATGTTCAGTTGTTTCCTCCTTTTGAGTTTCCATGATCCTCCATGATTGCCATTTCATTGATATTTTATGATTACATTTTAGAAGCTGGAGAATTCAAAATGTCAGTTGAATTTTTGAGGCACCACCACCATTGGATACAGTAACGGTGGTTGAGAGCAAATGTGTAATTGAAATACAATTGGTATGTTTTTAAATTGCCTTGTCATTGTAAACTGACTTTGACAAGTTCCAAGTCTTGAAGCACTTTTGAATCTTTGTAAAAAAAAAAAAAAAAAAAAAAAAAAAAAAGATATGGACTATGTTAGATTAACTGTGGTAGTAATTTTGTGTATGTCTGTTTTGTAAATGAGGTTACAGTCATGCAGCTCGGAGAAGTTGCATATCTGCATGTTTGAAGAGCGGTTTAAGATGCACCTTTTGAAACGCTTTGTAGAGTGCTGAACTGAACGAGGTCTTGGACTAAATTGCAGTGCCAATGCTGAATCAGCACTGGAAATACATATTTTCTCTAGGTGTAGACTTAAGACTATACTGGCCCCAAATATATTTGGGTGTGTGGAATGGACTTTAAGAATAAAAAAAACATTTGTTTGTTCGCTTTTAAGCAAATATAACTTATGATACGGAGCTACTTTGTTGAGTTCGATTCAATGTCACTGTCTTTATTTGTGTGTGATATTTAAATGTTTTGCACACCATTCTGGCACTAGCCGGCCCACTACCAGTCTTACCAATGGTTGCATATATATCAACATTTTTAAGCAAGTTGTTATCAAAACGTGCCATTTAAACCCCACCCTCTTTACATATATTGTCCTCCTTCAAGTCAGAAAGGACCACATTTGAAGCACACAGTGTGCCATATTTAATTAATTTATTCTAGAACTGTGAAAAGCCTGAACAATTTATGAGTAATAGCACAGATGTGTGATCTCTGGGATATGCTAGATAAAGCAGCAACCATGATGGGAGGAGAAAAGAACCATGTTGAACTCAGAACTTAGAATGGTTAGAATCCTAGTTAGATTGGTTGCAGTCCTGCTACTTAAAAGCAGAATAGACCAGAGGACAGAATTCACACAACCTGCTTGTCATCCACTGTTAAGTCTATCATTGGGAGAAAAGGAAGGTGTGTTAGAATAATGCAAAAACTGTACTGCACTATCATTGTGAATGCTAAATGTGCAAACCCATATTTTGAAATATGTCTTTAAAAAATCCTTCAAATAAATCTGAACTTTCAACTAGCACATCTTTAATAAAATACAATACATTGTATGTTAGACCTTACAGCTGAGACCATGCTTATTAAATGGTTATACATTTCTTCATTCGTATAAATTAAGTAATTAATTATTGTGCTCAACAATAAATAGTATTTGCAGCCAAAAGGGTGGTGCTGGGGGATCGTACAGGTGTGGCGAGTGTTAAAGTGCTGTGTTAGTCTGCGCCATGCTCCAGAGATCTACGGCAGCCGTCACAAGTGCAGCGGGACCACAGATCACGAGGGCGGCCGGTCCGCGGCTGATGTGCACGGGAACATGGAGCTTTGGTCAAGGTGCCTTCGAGTTACAACACATTCCAGAAACAGGAATGATGAGCGTGTTTCCCAGTATAGCAACAGAATGACTGAGCCAACACCTGAATGAATACACAGAAATGGTCCGACACTGCCTATTGATCTCACCCATTCTCCCCGATTATCATGGTCCCTTCTGTTAAACGTAGCACCACACCAGCTCAAACTAGTCCTTCTGTATGAAATAAATTAACATAGCGATTTACATAAGTTAATAAGTTAACTGCTTTTATACAGTAAGTTATCTATAGTGATTTCTATATACAGTTACCTCTTTACAAGTACAGAAAAATATCAACAAATCCCAAACTCTCCTTTTTGCTAACAACCATAGTTAATATTTCACCTCTCTCATTCCCAGACAGTGAAATCAAACAGTTTTGCTACCCTTTTCTTCCCCAGTTGTGCCAGGGTAAAGATGGGGAAACCACTCTCTGTAGCTTGCTGGAGCTCTCTGCTACTGCATGCAGTCTTACAGGAGGACATGGTTAGTTGGGCTAATGAAATGAACTACCGCTGCTGGGAACACAAGTGAGGAAGAGAAGATTGGGGGGGGGGGGGGGGGGGGAGGAAATATCATCAGACGTTTACTGCTGCTTCTTGTCTTCAGGTGGTGAGTATGGTGGAGGCTTGTCCTGTGATGTAGAAGACAAACAAACTGATTATCCGTTCATAGCTCATCCAACAGGAGATTCATATCCATGCACACAGGTGCAGCAGTGCAAGGAAGCAACAGGTATGCAGATGGTTGGGGGCTTGGTGGTAAATGAGTGTAAGTGAGGCTGTTTGGGGCATGTGGGTTAGGGACTCACCTCTGGCAGGTAAACGTGAGACGGAGGGAAAGAGGAAGTGCTGGAACTGGCCGCTGCTTCTGCCGCCTTTGCCTCCGCTGAGAGAGAGAGAAAAATGGCCCATGTACACCACACCTAATAACATACCATTGATTGTGTTCTGCTGAACTGTATATCTGCATATCGTTTTCCACAAACTAGCCATCTAAAGCTGATCTTTGTTAAGCACCATTCCTGAGACATAATTTGTATGATGTTTATATTATGATATGGTGCTGGTGCCGGGCGGTGGTCCTGACCTGCGGGTGTTCGGGGTAGGTCTGGGTCAAGAGGAGCTTGTGCCACTGAGGCAGAATAAGGTGGAGGGGGCATGTAGACTGCAGCAGCGGGTGGATTAGGGTAGAATGCACCTGGAGACAGAACACAAAACACCACCCTTGTGTAAAAGCCCATGTGAAGCACTAAAGTCATAAAATGTGGAGGTTAGAGTATCACAAATTGAACACCATGTCGAGAATGACCATGACAGAATGGTTTGATTACATCTGGCTGTTTGTCTAAGGATAACTAACCAAGACTACTCTTCACCGACATGGAGGGTCCATAAATTGCACAATTCATTTGGGTCAGGATGTGTCTGTTTTATATTAATTTGAAGTACATGGGTCCCAAATGCAGCGAGGAACAGAATGCTGGTGTGATACGAGTGCACCCTCGCTCTCGCAATACAGCTCTTCACAAGCTTATTTTGTGTCCACACCTCACCCACCCCCTATGAGTAAGCACAGGCATCTCATTATTTAAATGAATGTGTTCTCTACCTTTTATCTTTTTACATGCACCACTGGAGTAAACAAAAAAAAAGGCGTAATTAAGTGTCTGCAGCATTCTGCAATTCTGTTGAAATAAGCAACCAAGCATTCAGGTGCAGTGCCTCACCTGCAGCTGGGGGTCCAGGGTAGGTGTAGCCAGGAGGAGGGGGTCCACTGGCATACATGCCATTAGCTGGTGGGGGAGCATACGCATATGCTCCGTTAAGCATGTATGGACATTCAAAATCACCGGTCACAGGCTGGCCTCTGGAGGCTAGAAATAACAAAACAAGTGAGTCAAACATGTTCTGTTTGGTGCAGTTGTTCCTGAATCCACCTGGTAAGGAATCACTGTAAAGGAAAAGAAGAAGGTGAAAAATGCCATTGAAACGTGGGACTGGTGAATTTACCCTGGGCTGCCACCTGTAGCATGTACTGTCCAAACTCAATTGCTCCACCAGAGACAAATATCAGCTTGAAGGTTGCAGATCCCTCCCAACCACCTAGAAAACAACCACAAGATTTTACTGAAATGTTCTGCAAATCACTGCAAATATACCACCAGGTATATGTATTTCACTTTCTGCTAGTATATTTACTGGCTGATATAGCTGGTTTAAATGTGTCTCCATTCAGCCCAATATTATAGCTGTTCACAGTGCATGATTTAGTGTGCTCTTAGTTCATTAAAACAAGGATCTGCTTAGTAAGGAACAAATTTGGGCTTCTTTAATCTTGCTCTAAAGAGTATTAACACATAAAAGTGTCATGAGTCTGTCTTCGCTAGGGAGAAGACCGACTGTTAGGAGACCAATTGGAGCTCTTACCCCCTGGTTCAGCAGACACACTGCCCTTTATGTAGTTGGCTCCCAGGACAGGCTGTTTGACCTCACAACCCTTCATGAGGTAGAAAGGCATCATAAAGGACTGCAGAACATCCTTCCCCTTTGCCACGAAGATCACCTGATTAAAACAAAAAACAAGACCCCTTAAGTTCTGATTAAGACTAACGGAAATTAATAAACAGGCACCCAGGATCACCTGCATCTGGCCTGATCTAGAATACAGTGACATACTCCAGAGCATGAAGGAAGGAATATATAAGAGATTGTTTAAAGGATGCTTGTGAGTTTTGTGGCCAAAAAATGACCACTGCTTCGTTTATTTTACAGAGCCATTGTAAGGATACCGTTGGCCTTTTCACTCCATGTAGGTCTCCATGAAAATATAAAGCAGTACCAGAATAAGACCTTATAAATACATAAGCAGTTTACTAAAAAAAGGTTTGACATTTTGTACAAAGCAGACAGTTAAAACAAGGGAGCATGGATTACCCACAAGTATCCTATCCAAACAGATCAGATTTGTGACATTTGCATAAGTGTGGTACAGGCTTGAGTCCGTAATGTTTTTGTTGGGATCTCGTCATACCCACCCTGTATGGTGTCAGATAGATACTCCCCTTCCTTGTCCTCCGAAATGCCTCTGGTAAGTGGTCTGCATCACTGAATGTCAGCTCCACATTCTCGTAGGACTTCAACACACTGGAAAGAAACCCAGACTATTCATGGTCAAATCCCCATCACACATCCTCACTTTGAAAACTTGCCTTCATCTCAGAGAGGGAGGGAGGGACAGGGAGACACAGATAAGGCTCCCAGGATGCCATGCGCCAACAGTTGGAGTGTCTCCAAAAAGACACTGATCAGAATTCTAATATTATGCACATTGTGTTTAAAAGCTTCATTACTTCTAGAAAAGGGTTACGAGGCTCATCGACTCAGTGGCCTGATGAACAGGGACTAGGCATCACCACAGCTAACACAATTACATTTTTCTTTGGCCCTTGAGAACAACAAACCGATCCACCGGTTCTGACTGCATGGCCCCACTGGGCCCGATTACACCAACGTCTGAAGTCGTGACTGTTCGCTACAGTTCTGGACGTAACCACGCAGTTTAACTGCCTGATATTACCAAACGTAACGTTAGTCATCTAGCCAAGCTGTCAAATAACTAGTTTATATACACGAACTTCATTTATCCGTCTAGTTATTACCTGGTCATTTTATTAGCAGACACAAGTCATACAGAAGGAAAAGTCAATCAAGTACAACAATATCAGAGCTTTCAGCTACGTAAAAAGATACGTAACTAGCGTAACCAGCTCTGCTGCGTGGACCTGCGTGCTGGCTCGCTAATCTAGCTAGCCTGGATACATTAAGTTAGTGGAACAGCGAGTTTTATGTGGCAGCCTGTCAACAGTGGTGAACATTACCTCTCACTGTTGTTGATGATGACACCTCCGGACTCTGAATGATTACGGTTCAGGGCCATCGTGTTCCCGACCGGCTCCTTAGCGTTCACAAGCTGACACCTTTTATTTCCAACAAATGTGCGGAGCGCGAGAAACAGTTATTTACCCCGACTGCACCTGCACTTCCGGCACGCGCAACGCCCCTTTCGTTACGTAACAGATTGCATAGATTTGAGAAGTCATGAGGCATTTCTCGAAACTTCGCTTTAATATTTTGGAGGTTTTTGCAAAACATTCTATATTCTAAAAAGTGACTCTGTTTGAGTCAGTCTTGGTTTTTGAATTGGCACGGAATTGCGCTATTATCAAATTTACTAACACATTATTTATAGCGATTTGTGGTGTAAATTTGTCAGTGACAGTTCTAGCTGTCGTTATCTATTATTTTAAATAATCAGTATTGGTTTTTTAACCCTGTATATGCATTAGGAATAGGAACAACATGAATTTGCCCGTGGATCTGCAAAAAAAATAAGTAAACAAAAAATACATTTTTTTGACAATATATATATGTTATACGTATATCGTTTATTATTGTAGCCAACTCAAAGCGTTATTAGAACCCATTTCTACTCACTGACATCGCTTTATTAAAAATAATTATTACTTAATAATGAATGAAAATTATTAATTATTTTGATGCCTTCTGCCTTTTCCTTTATGAAACCAAAATTTGTGTGGTGTTGTTATCGTAATTTATCCCATTTAAACTGTATTTATGCTGTATCTTTTGATGAAATTCTCTGCAAAACCTGTTCATGTAAATAAAGCATATTATTTTGATCATTAGTTATTATTACAAGTAACAAATGATAAGGTAGTATATACCTTTAATCCTCTAGAAAATTTACTTATTAAAGTAGTATTGTATATATATATGTGTGTTTTTCAATTATCTAAAATAGAACTTCATTGTTCAAAAATGTATGTGCAAGCCTATTTTTATTTAAAAACAAATTAATAATAGAATAAACAAAGAAAATGAGAAGAATAAATGCATATGTTTTCTGATATCTTAACCTAAATAAATGGGATAGCTTTTGCCGTATAATCATGGTAAAATGTTGCAGGACTCTTGGGTACTTTTATTTTTAATAGTATATCCTCCCAAGACTGGTTTCCTCCATTTCCCAGGAATAAAAAAAGAGGCCATGTTGGCTCTAAGAAGGTGGTTTCCCGCCATAGAAGCACTGTACTGTAAGATCCGTAATGGTAGTTATTGGCAGTCAGTTTCGCTGAAACGATAACCTATATGGCTCGAACTGAGCCTCACTTCCCCCCTTTCCAACGTGTTACAGCTATCAGAGAGGCAGCATGGCTTCCTCAGCGAAAAGGCGTGCAGTTGGAACCGGTGAAAATCCGTCTGAAAAAGACAGTGATGACAGTTTGGATGAAGGACTATATGATTCCGGAGAGGAGGACAACGAAGACTCGGAAGAAGAAATAAATGAGGTAAACGGCTTGGCTTGCGTATTCTTGTGCCCGATGTTGACAAGCTAGCTAGCTAGGATGCTAGTAAAACGAACCTAACTCGGTAGCTAGTTAGCTAGTAGCGTTTGCAAATAATCTTTTATTAGTCCAAATATATTTTAAACTAAAGTTTATTCGTATAAACCAACTACATTGTGTGACGTTGATTTGTGTTTAGGAGGTTACCGTGGATTTCGAGGCTCACGCGATATCTGACAACGATTTCAGTGGAATTAAGAAACTGCTGCAACAGGTAGAAATGGCAGTTTGAATCAAGAAGTGGGTCTGTGGTGACAGATGGCCAACTGTTTACATAACATGGACCAGTAACCGTTACCATGCTGTGCTTTTCTTCTCACAGCTTTTTCTGAAGGCTCACGTGAACACCTCTGAACTCACTGACGTCATTATCCAGCAGAATCACATTGGCAGCGTCATCAAGGTGAGAACATATGTCAAAATGTTTTTAAATCGATATGGTGCAGTGTTTTGGATATTGTGAGTTGGTTGCATCTAACTTGTTCAATACCATGACGAGTGCATTACCTACGTAACGTCTGTGTGTTTACAGCAAGCCGAATTGCCAGACGACAGTGATGATGAGGATCCAGACGAAGTGTTTGGGGTCATCAGTATTTTAAATCTAACAGAGAGAAAGGTACCGTTACAATTCACATGTTCTAAAGATTTGCGTAATCTTGTCGAAGTGGCCTACTGTAGGTCTCACAGACCAGATGTAATATGGCAGGCATACTAAGCAATACTGAATGAACATCAAATAAAGATGTCACTTTGATTGTTGAATACACATTTAGAACAATCAAAAGCAAATAATACACTAGGCATTGACAAAGCTTTATGTACAGTAATTGGTTTTAAAAAAGTGCATTTAAAAAATCTAAGCAGAAACCCAGTGTAATGGGCAGAAGCCCATGGCAGTACCAAACAATAGATGCGTACTAAATGTCATAAATAAGCTAAATTGACAAAACACTGACATGTTCAACTATGGAAATGTTACCTTTATTATATTATTATAACGCATATTTACCAGACTCTGTGTGTGGTGGAGTAGGGTGTGGAGTGTGTGGAGCAGATTAAGGAGCTGGTTTTAGGCCAGTGTGAAAAGCTGTGTTCGGCTGGTGTGCTGGAGCAGTTTGAGAAGGTTCTTCACGACTCTTCTCAGTCCGTGGGACTGCTGCTCAGCGAGCGCTTCATCAATGTTCCTCCTCAGATCGCTCTGCCTCTCTACACACAGCTCCTGTGAGTACGCTCTTCTTCAGCCTCTCCTCTACGCTGTCCGACCGGGATCCCTTTCCCCATTAAAAAATCCTTGATGGTAACAAAACCATCTTTGAACGTAACAGAACACTGACGATCTTGGCGTGGAACATGTTAACCTGGAAAACGTGGCTTTTAGACGGTTCCGAATACATGACTTTAACCGTTCTAATCACGTTTCCATGTGAACACGGTTTAGCACAGAATGATTACAGAGCACAGTTTGCTAACGGTGCACCAAACTGCAGAACCACTCAGGTGGGATGGTTTAATGACCGAGATTTGTTGATAGTTTCTACACCTGTGGAGGTAGATCTTTTATTGCCATCTCTGTGGTCACATCCTGTGCTGTTTCGCAAGGATAATAAATGTTAAAAACAGTCCAAACAATTCCAAATTATCCACAGTTAGTGAGTTGACATAATTAGCTACAATTAAATGTAAATGCCATATTTTGTCAATTGCGATTTTTTTTTTCACCGCAATCGAAATTTGTCCTCTGCTTTTTACCCATCTGTGCAGTTAGAACACACACACAAACATACACTAGTGATTACGAGGGGGCTGTGGTGCACACATGCCCAGAGCGGTGGGCAGCCCTAGCCCGGCGCCTGGGGAGCCGTTGGGGTTAGGTGCCTTGCTCAAGGGCACCTCAGTCATGGTTCGCAAGACCGGTCAAAAGACCAGTTCCCCACCACCAGGCCATGACTGCCCCATTACAAGCTGAATTAGAAGCTGTCTATGCCACAGAAACCTCCAGGCTCTACTTTCCAGCACAACCATTGCAAAAAAGAGGTCTAGAACACCCCAGAAACACAGAATGACTCGACGTGGCTTTAGTAACAGTGGAAGAGGTTATAGATGCCATTTATATGCTTTTTCTTTTTACCACAAGGGGGCAGCTGTTCAATATGTCCTGAAATTTGTCCCCGAAACCCCTGGAACTCAATAAAAAAAGACAGCATCAGCATGGAGTAGTTTGCCTTTTTAAACTGACATTTAAATATAATATGAATAATAATTAACCTAGTGAATATATATTTATCAATGGCTGTTTAGGTTATATAGTTCATACTAAAGCCTTGTTATTTTGCATATGGGTGCACATTTAACCATTAGCATTTTCAAAGCTGTAATCCTTAAACACCATGCTGAGAGCTGTAAAGGTGCATTGTCCTTTGTTTTTACTGTGTTGACAGACAGCATGTGGTCCTAATTCCATCAAGTGACTCAGTATTGGCACAGAATTCAGACTTTCCTAACACTGCTAAGGTTGTGGGTCACCTCACAGCAGGCCAAACTCCTGCTGTTCATAATGCCTTTACATGATGCACAGCAGATGGCATCACACACACACACACACCTCACATACAGGATGAAGCTGCACTGAGCTTTTTATTGACAATTTAGCTAAATTTCTCAAAAGCATTGTAATATAAACATACTCGCATTCTGTGCTAATCGTTTTGGGAAACATTTAAGTTGGCAGTCTTTGTGCTTAAAGGTAGTCTGACTCAAACCCAAAAAATTAAACAAATTAAAGAAGCACTTTTACTGAGCCAAGCAGTCAGATCTTTACCACCAGTGTTGTCTTTGGTATGCATGAGATTTTAATGCACAGTGATGTTTTGGTCAGAAAGGAGATGTCTGAGGCACAGAGGACCAATAAACCCAGTGGGAAGTGTCACTACGGTCTGCTGATCAGCAAAACGTGTCAGGAAGCCAAGAAGAGCATCCCAGGACCTCCTAAAGAGGAGCTCATGTTCGTAAATGCAGAGGAGGAGTTTTTTTATGAGGTGCATTCAGTCTTCTCGGAAAAACTATTTCCTTCAGCCTCTGGTTGTTCAGTTTTAAATGTTCAAACATGATCAAGTGACTGTCTTCCTCTGTTCGCTGCACACTTGCTGGTCTAATGCAGTTTCTTATCCAATCACAGCAAGCCGTGGCGAAGTTCAACTACTCTGTCCAGGAAGAGACCGACTCATGTCTCACAGGAAGGTGGTCATTCGACGACGTGCCCATGAAACCCTTCCGTACCGTGTGTCTGATTCCCATGGACAGAATGCCAGTCATCATGGACAAGCTAAAGGAACACCTCACCCTGTAGACGTCTGAACCTTTCATCTCTTTATACTCTTCTTACAAACTGAGGAACCAATGTTTGGTTCACTGTATTGAAAGTCTGTGAGCAGGGATCTCAGTTTTACATCGTCATTTCCATGCTCTCTTCTACATGTAAAGAAAAATCCATATAACTGCTATAGCTCCTGACAACCAGGGCACACAGACTACAGGCCAGGGCAAAACCAGTTCTTTATACAGTAACTAAATGGTTTGATGTAATTCAAGTAACAAAAGTATGTATTTATTTTCCTCCAAAACTCTGTGTATATAATCATCTGAAGTGGGCTGTAAAATAAAGTGCCTTTCTCTTATAGGACTTTTAATTAATACTTGAAGTAGAAATACATGTTTAAACACTTCATATATATGACAAAATGCACATGCTTCAGGGTTGAGGCTGAATGGCAGGCAGCGTGTTGGATGTTTGAGTGTCGCTCACACAAGCCAGATGGAAGACAGGCCATTCTACATCATCTTTGGTGAGTGGGGAGTATGCAAAGTCTTGTCACCACGTGACACGTGGACCTGGTGAACACGTTCAGGCCGTCTGTGTTGAACAGAGCAACTGGGGGTCGTGTCTGTTCCTCATTACTGTAGTGAACACCTGTCGTGGGACTGGGACGCTTCCATCTCTTTCGGGGTTTCTGTGGCGACAGGATAAGGCTTCTCTCTCCCATTTGAGCTCGAAGGCCCTTTATGGTGGTCAAGAATGTGTTGCAGTAGCTCCTTACTCTCACTAGGGGGCAGGTTGGAGAAAAAATATTGGGGCACCATTTGAACGAATCTGCAAACACAAAGGAATGGGATTGATCATTTCACAGAACATCAAGTTAATTATGTGTCAGTAAATGCATTACTGCAAGGTTGGCTGCTATGACAGTTTAAAAATAATAATGCAAAAAATCAAATTATCCTTAATCCTTTTAACATATTGAATGTGATCTGTAAAGGTTCTTTATATAATAGTGTCACAAATAAGCAGCTCAGTAAACTGCTGGTCCCAGACGGCCAAAGCACAGCATCAAATCTGAAACGGGCCAGACTGCTCTGGGGAAGAACCAGAACTGTGCAGTGCTGCAGGACCTCCAGGATGGAAGGGAGCAAGGACGTACAGCTCGGGTGAGATGGGCGTGGCCGTGCGGATGCAGTTGCTGTCGTAGAGAGTGTAGTCGTGAAACAACAGCCACTCAGGCGGGCGGAGCTGGGGCGTCCTGGCGCCGTACGCCGAGAGGGGGTGGAGCAGGGCCATGTGTCTGGTGCTCAGCATGAAGTAGCTGCCTGAGCCGTCCACGTCTCGAGCAACCTGAGGAACACGACGCAGCAGGACTCGTACAGAAGGACGGAGTCGCAAGGCATGCTGGTTACTCATAATGGGACTGCGCTGACCGCTCTCACACCTTTGCTTTACTGGTACTGAACATAGAAGTTCAGTAACAAGAAAGGAAGAACATGCTCTAAAATGCTATTTTTGAACATGTTGGTTGTTCCAAACCCTCGGAGCACTCTCCCACCTGCATGAAGAAGCCGGCCAGCAGCGCTCTCTTCACGCTTAACGTGTTGGACTTGGTCCCGAAGGCCGGCTCTGACATCGGCAGCTCCAGTCTCTTCAGGATGTCCGTGAGCTCGGTCCTGATGGCGTCTGCCGTCTGCAGTGCCACACAGCACAGGAAGTAGTCTTGACACCACTTCTCTGGCGTGGAGTCTGTGGTGCAACAAAAAGCACACGTACACCACACAGCCACCAGCTCACATCATGATGCGCGTCTTCTGCACTTTGTCTTGTGTAATAAATACACAAAACCACCAAAGGTGTGAAATATTAGTCAGGAACTCCAGTTCCAGGTAAATCACAGAGTAAAAGTTAAAAGTGCCAGATCAAATTTGTTATTACCGGTACTAGTAAGTACAAAACATAACTACCTTCTATATTCAAGTTTTTGGAACAAAACACTATGACTGCAGTGCTGTAAACACAGAGGGCACTACTTAATGTGTTTTTAATGTGTGCCATATTTTGTAAATTGTGATTTTTACACCGCAATTGAAATTTATCCTCCTCTTTTAACCCATCTGTGCAGTTAGAACACACACACACTAGTGATTACTAGGGGGCTGTGGATCACATGTGCCCAGAGCGGTGGGCAGCCCTAGCCCGGCGCCCGGGGAGCAATTGGGATTAGGTGCCTTGCTCAAGTCATGGTCTCAGGCCTGGGAATCGAACCCACGACCCTCTGGTCACAAGACCAGTTCCCTACCACCAGGCCATGACTGCCCCAGAGGGCACTACTCACATGGGGTTTTCTGGCTGTGTTTGAAAGCATTGTAGATGTTAATCAGAGTGAAGTGGTCTCCCTCGGGGTGATGCAACTTCATACGACACTGCATGGCTTCTGTTTCCATGCCTACAGGGGGCTCCACAAAGCAGCTTGGAGCTGACGAACACAGCAGAACAGTGTAAACAGGCTGTGTATATGAGAAAAGCCACAGCACCACATTAAAAACAACCAAACATCACAATGTCAAAGGCAGTTCTAAATAAATCAAAAAAGTTTATTTTTTAACTCGTCCTCTTCTGCTTAACTTTGCATCAAATCAAGATCTGCTGAGAGCATTTTGGACTGCAGTGAACTAAAGGTTAAATGTCAAATGCAACTATATTAACTGCTTAATGTAAATCTCTGTCCCTTAGTATGTGTACCTGCTAGCATGGCTGCTATAGTTAACACCTCACTGACACAATCAAACTGGCAGGAGGCCAGGAGAGCCTTAGCCATCTGTGGGTCCAAGGGGAACTCGGACATTATAATCCCAATCTCTGACAGGTTCCCATCATCATCCAGGGCAGCAAGATAATCCAGCTCTTCCAGAGCTTGCATGAAGCCCTCGGGATCTGGAGGAAATGGTCACAAAGTCATTAGCAGGAATGCAGGAAGAATGAAGCTGCCTGCACGGCACTGCTGAATACCCACAGGCTGATTCCACAACAAATGATCTGGATGAATACCATGCCACTGGTCTATTAACCATCACTGAATAAAAAACAAACAAACCAACAATCAACCATTGTTGCTACTGAATATATAGACCAATTTTCCTAAAATTTAGAGAGTATTAACATGAATGTTATTGAAAGGGATTCTCTCACTTCTGTGTACATTTCTATCGTTCTTTTGAACCTGCTACAACAGGAAAGGCAAACAAATGCCACACAGCTCAACAGGATCAAAGTTTCCTACGTAGGCTGAGCCCATGCTTAGCAACAACGATGTAGTGACTAATGGAGACTAGCGCTGTCAGCATGGTTAACATGCATCATTGACTACCAGCCAGCAGCATACACACACACACACACACACACACACACACACACACACACACACACACACACACACACTTTCTCTCGTGTGAACTATTCTAACAGCACAGCACATTTTCTTTGTAATGGTGATAGTCTTTTCTGTCCATCTATGTAACAAACATTGCTCAAACATCACAATCACTGCACTCAAAAAAAACCTGCCTGTTAGTCTCACCCGGCCTACTGATGAAGTCACACTGTCTGAGTCCGGCAACCTCCATCCTCTTCAGGAACAGAACTGGTGAAATGATGTTTGCTTCTAGAATCCTAGCAGGAATCTCAGCAGAGAGCTCCATCTCCTCAGAGTACAGACAGAAACACTTGCCTTTTCTCACACACACACACACACACACACACACACACACACACACACACACACACACACACACACACACACACACACACACACACACACACACACACACACACACCATAGGATTTACAGTGTTACTTTAATCTTTGTGGACACATTAAATCTTAATAGGATGTAACTGAGATATACATGGGAAACTGGAATACCTTGAACCAGATTTAACAGGATTTAAGTCTGGTTCTACTAACCCAGAATACATATAATCCTGAATTTAATGCTCTTTTACAGAACATCAAAAATGTGAATTATAGTTCCAGACAAGGTGTAATCTCGCAAAAGTGGGCAGCTGTAAGACTAGATCACTAGAACTAGAACACACAGAGTTACGCATACTGAGTAACGGCAGTGTGATTCCTACAAGCATACGGAACAGATTTAGGCTGAGGGTCGTAAACACAGCCTGGAACCCCCGACTGGGCAGGCACTGGGCCAGACAGGACACGTTTTATGAACATCAGCTGTACTTCAAATGGAAATTTACTGAGGAGCTTCTAATGACGGATGGCTCACCTGCAGGGCCCGTCAACTGTTTACGGATCTCCGCCCTGCATCTACTGATTGGTCTGATCAGCTCAGAGCTGGCTCTCACACGGGGGTTATACACCTGGGGAACACAGCAGGATCAATACTGAGAGATAATCTACCGTCACATCAAAAAAGACCACAAATGCTGCTTGATTTTCACTTGATTTAAAAAATGGGCTCATTATACAAGGTATACAAAGTCCAAGATATACACCTGGTCAACAGCTGCAACTCAGGTGTTAGCATACATCAAAACATTTAATTGCTGTATTCAGAATAGAGCTGAAAATAGTGTCATGAATCTCAGTCATGTATCCAGTGATGAACCAGTCCAAGTTTGCAAAAGTATAGTGTTAATATACACACACACACACAAGTTTTTAAATGAAGGTGTTTATTAAGGGAAATAAAACATCCAAACCTCCAAAGAATCTTAATAGGATTCAGGTCAGAACTTTGAGAAGTCTTCATTTTAGTTTTCTTCAGCTATTCAGAGGTGGACATGCTGGTGTATTTAGGATCATTGTCCTGCTGCAGAAACAAAGTCCGTTTCAGCTCCAGGTCATGAACAGATGGCCAGACAGTCTCATTCTGTATTCATAGTTCTATTTATCACAAGTCTTCCAGGTCCTGAAGCAGCAAAACAGCCCCAGACCATCACACTAACACCACCACATTGTACTGTTGGCATAACCTTTTTATGAAATGCAGTGTTATTTTTTATGCCAGATGTAATGGGGGACACACCTTCCAAAAAGTTCAACTTTTGTCTCGTCATTCCACAGAATGTATTCACAAAAGTGATCAAGATGTGTTCTAGAAAAATTGAGACGAGCTTTAAATGTTCTTTTTGCTCAGCATCGGTCTTCGTCTTGGAACTCTACCATACAGGCCATTTTTGCCCAGTCTCTTTCTGATGGTGGAGACATGAACACTTGACCTTAACTGAGGCAAGTGAGGCCTGCAGTTCTTTGAATGTTGTTGTGGGCTCTTTTGTGACCTCTTGGATGGGTTGTCGCTGCGCTCTTGGGGTAATTTCGGTTAGCCAGCCACTCCTGGGAAGCTTCATCACTGTTCCATGTCTTCACCATAGCTCATTGTGGTTTAGAAATAGCTTTATAACCCTTGCCAGACTGATAGAGCTCCATTATTTTCTCTCAATTATTCCTGAATTTCAGCATGACATGTAACTTTTAAGGATCTTCTGGTGTACTTCACTTTGACAGGCAAGTTCTATTTAAGTGATATCTTGATTGTGAACAGGTGTGGCAATAATCAGGTGTGATAAACCACAGTCATGTTTTATCAAGGGGGCAGTTATTTTTTCACATAGGGCCATGTAGGTCTGGATTCTTTTTCTACCTTAATAATAAACCCCTTCATTTAAAAATAGCATTTTGTGTTTACTTGTGTTGTCTTTGACTAATATTTAAATTGGTTTTAGATAAATCTTTTTTATTACTACTCTTCAGAGAGGAAGACACATTACTTTCTGATTACTTTCACATTACTGATGATACCTTCACAAATTAGATGCCTTTTCTGTTTGCAAATGAATATCATGCAGACATTATTTTAAAGCTATTACTTACAAATATTTTCTCTACTCCTGTGTCAATCACAAAATTCACTGTGTCCACTGACCAAAACAAATCTTCAGATTGGCCACAAGACAGAAAGACCCTCCTACTTTTCTTCTGGATATCTGTGACTGGAAGACAGATACCAGCATGGAGTGGGCACATCGCCACAGGAACCAGCTCTCCCAGGGTACTGCTTAGCCTTGCTGCCTCTTTAGCCAGTAGACTGCATGCACAGCTGACCTCCTAACACACACACACACACACACACAAACACACAGCTTTAAGGATATTTACTGTACAATCAAAATAAAAAATCTAATGAATTATACACAATTAATACAGCACTTGTAAAACAGAGTGATGGATAGTGGTGTAAGATCATTTACAACATTCCTGCGTTAACTGTTTTTGAGACATTGGTCTCTGTTATCTCACTGATCCATGTCTGAGGCAGTAGTGTGCTCAAAACAAGTCCAGGGGTCTCAGCTGCTTCCTTCAGCTCCTCCAGGAGCCTCAGGTGTTCAGGACAGCCGTGAGACGTCACTCCTCCAGTTCTAATACTAGTAGTACTAGTAGTACTAATCTAGGGTACTAAATCGCACCACTACCTGTGATAACTGGATGTAGGGCACAAATCCCACAGCTTATAGATCCAGTTATGAATCTTGCTATGAACACACGTTCTGCAGCAGAGACACCTCACCATGTTTTAAAAGCTTATTTTAAAAGATCCCAGCCTGCTCAGAGTTCGCTAGAAAGAAATGACCTTTAGAACAAACTAGCCCAATCAATGATCGATCTGTATGTGGAAGTGAAGTGAAGGCAGAGCTGCCCAGGGACCTGTTCTGAGGCGAGGAAGACGGCCACGTCGCCGGGCTCCTGGGCCCTGTGCACCTCCAGCGTGAGCCTCAGGGCTGCGTAGAAGCTCTCCGCCCTGCCTCCGCTGCTGTACACCACCTGAGCGGAGCGCGCTGCCTCCACCCGCAGATGGGGCACGCCGCCATAGTGTGCGACGAGCCTGTCCGAAGCCGGCGAGACAGACAGCACCACAACGCGGAGCTCCGGCCGCTGGACAAGCACCTCCCGGAGGAGACCGAGGAGGAGGTCTGTGCTCACAGTGCGCTCGTGGGCCTGGTCGATCACCACCACACCGTAGCGTTCCAGCAAAGGGTTAGACATCATTTCCCTCAGGAGGACGTCGTCTGTACAGTACCTAAAAGAACACCAGGAAGAAGACCAGTCTGCTCATCATCAGTAGATTCTACATGATTTGACAAGCAAAAAAACCCCTCAAGCAGAACTTTTATTTGTGCATGGAAGCACTCAGCACAGAATTCTGGTAAATATTTGGGTCGATTTTTGGTAAACAACTACCAGTTTTCTACACAGGAGTGTTCATAAGTGAGTGCATGTGGGCATTTGAGAGAGAGAAATTAAACATGATTGCCTTTCACCTGCAACCACATCATTCAGATTTTGTGAAGTGTGTTCCACACATACCGGAGTATGGTCTCACTGGAGCAACAGTTCTCCAGTGGGATAGTGTAGCCCACTTCATGACCAATATTGACATCCATCTCATCAGCAACACGCAGGGCCAGATCGACAGCCTGCTGCCTCTGTATCTGACTGCAGACCACCACTCCATAGTGATACTGTGCTGACAGACAGAACTCTGCACACCATTGAGGAACCTACACAAACACACACACACCGGATCAGTCACAAACAGCTACACAACCCCACAGAAACACAGAACAGGTACACATCCTGTGTGCTACTATACAACCAATCCACAAAAATTCAAATTCACCTCTACGGATTGAATCGTGGATATCATTGTACATTAAATGGTAATATTTTGACAACATTTTATAATATCCTTCACGGTTCAAGTATAAGTGTAGACAGAGATCGAACATAAATTCAACAACAAATGTTGGCCGCTTGTGAAGAGCAAACTCTTAATGGAGAACAGAATGTTGATGCTTGAATAAAGCTTGCAATAGTTCCTGTTTCCTTCACGTTACAAGCAAGATTCATCACATACCAAAAAGATTACCAAAGTGTTAACATGATGTTACTAATCTAAATCTACAGCACAGCAAGTCACAAGATTCAGTCCAGCTATTTTCAACATTTCAACACTTTTTGCATAAATGCTAAAGCAGCATTGTAAACACAGGGAACCTTCATCTGAGAAACCAAATTCCTCCTGGTTCTATGCTGCTAATGGAGAGGAGTTTGTTGGTGGAGAGTGTGAGAGGGATCTGGGGAAGTTCTGAGCAGGTCCCTCGTGACAGCCACCCATCCATGTGCTGGAGGCTCTAAGCCATTATTGGTAAGCCATCGGACACTCAGCCTACTTAACACTCACAACAGCATCTGCTGGGCCCAGGACACCCTGCCAGGAGTCAGGGACCCTGGATAGGAAAGACTGTGGTGGAGGTTAGGGCAGGGTGGAGAGAGACTGTCTCTTTGAGACATCCACTCTGATGTCTGCCTAGACACTGCTAGCCAGATTATTTACCTTGAATACAACTAAGCACTATTGTAAGTCTGCTAAATTCTACAAATGAAAATTAGTCATACTTGCATGATATGCAATAGGTTAACATAAACCCCTGTATAACTTCTTCATACATTTTTTAGAACACTGCGGTCATGTCGGTCAGCAAACGTATCCAACAACTAGGCCAATTATACGATAAACACCAACACAACACAAAGGCACCAGAAAGTGTTTTGGAGCCTAGAGTGCAAGATACAGAAAAATGTGAAACTCGTAACTAGATAATCCTCTGCCTGAGATCTTACTGCACTATCAAAAGTGGACCACCTTATTCTCACACCACTCCCACCACCACGTCTATCTGCCTGTCTCTCTGTACGTAGGTTGGTATCTATCAGATTTTGTTTTCCAGTAACCACACCAGTGTTATTACAGACAAACAGCAATGCGCCAATTTATACACAGCCCACTAGATGAGTCCTAACCCCTCCATATCTTTAGGTCTACGAGTGTGTGAGGAACTCGGTTAACAGAGGAGAAGTCTAAGGTTCCGCTCTATATTTAGTATTTGGAGGATGCCATTACTAGCTTGACTTTTAGTTGTGTGACATTTCGCTTCACGTAGGGACGCGCAAGTGCAGTGGAGGCAAGGTCGAGATGATTAGCGGCATGTTCAACCAGCACAAATAAAAGTAACGTCATTTAATTTAACGATTACGTCATTTAATGCGTTGGACGGTCTTGTCAAACTGCATAACCACTAGTATGGAAAGAAGTTGTCAGCCGTGAACAATAATATTTTGACCCACCTGTGTACTTTTCCCAGTCTTCGTTGTGCCCGAGACAATTATAAGCTGATTGTCTTCTAAAGCATTAATGAAGTCTATTTTACTTTCCCATATGGGAAGTTTCTTTCTCTCTTGCAGAAGTTTGTAATAACGGGAGGAGTAAGGCAAGCCGTCAAACTGATTCAGCTCCAGATCGTCTCCAAAGCGGAAAACATCATCGGATCCTTCTACAAGCTCAGAACTCATGTCCTCCTCCACGGTGTCTCCGTCCCACACGCCGCTGCTGCTGTGCGCCATGAGCGCAGTTCGGGCTCGCTGGAGACGAACAGTTCGCTCCTGGTTCTGCTCTTATATGGCATAAGCAGAAATGTTCTCATTAAATGTTCTCACAACTTACTTGTGAGCCTCCGCACCGAATTTATATTTTGTATACAACTTCCATGAGCGACAACCGATCTCTGTCAAATACCTCTAGTATAAATACTCAGACTGAGTGTCAGTAGTATGGAGCTCTCTCGCCCACGTGCTCCGGTACTCGCGAGGAATCACCGAGAAGGTCACGTGCCCGTTTAATCCCATCACGTCAAGGTCCGCATCCTGTGAGCTGGGGGCATGGACGAAATTTTGATGTCATAGGTGGGGGGACACAAATGGCTTGAGAACTGGGGTGCACAATGAACTATACATTACCTTTACATCTTACGTGATCTTATATACTGTGCAATACGTTTTAATTCATCATAATGTTCAATGCAAGCAAAAGTTAAAAAGCAGTTTGGAATTAATTTACAGCTATATGTAAGATATTTCATCCAACGATTAGATCAGTTCTCATATATAGCCCCCTTCCGGTTACCTACAGACAGGACCGAGAGTAATTAGCCTTCCTTCACCCTCTTGTACAAAAATAGTTAACCATGCTCATTTTCATGACTCATAATTGGGGGTCTCATAACCGAAGGAGCGCCATCATCAGCTATGCAAACAAAATGCTTAATTTGAATCTCCAGGAACCAGTTTATTGTAGAAAAAGTAGATATTTAAATCACAACATTCATTCTGTGGTGTTTTAAAGTCCTGACAGTTCTTTTCTATGAGAGTCCTGTCTTCATTGGTGCAACAACTGGCTATACAAACAAACATGCCATTAATACAATGTCTATTAGTTTAAAAATTGCCACTGGAAATGACAAATCCTTAATTATGATGATCCAAAAATGTTCAACAGAATGAGCAGCAAATCATCTCTTGTTACTGCAATACAAAGGTGAACACATATATACAGTAATAGACAACTCTTGCAGAAATACATGAGGAGGAATGAGTGATAATCGATCCTTTTGTGGTATTTTTTAGATGCTGGGTTAAAAATGTTGCGCATGTAGAGCTGCAGTGTCACAGCTATTATCTGATTGGTCGTTAAAAAGAGATGAGGTCTGTAGAAATATCTATGTATATTAACCACTGTTTTATTGGTTGGATGATATGTCAGCACCAAATGAATTCTTAATTGTTTAGAAGTCAGTGTATTCATCCTTTGAACAGGTAAAACACGAGCAACGGCATAATCTATGACTGATTTAGGAAGCCCAGTTATGAAAATTTTAACATATTGTCCATCCATTTATGGAGGAAGTCTTCATATTATATGAAGTATATTCTCTTTAACTGTTTCCAGAGTGAAGAACACAAAGTAAAAAGTACACATAGTTTTCAGGGATGACTGAGTTTAGTGCTACTTGGTGGCTGAATAAAATATTTTAAAGCATCGCTTTCCTCTAATAAAGATTATAGGGTATCCCGTGTGGCCCTTGTCAGGTGAGCAGGTGAGTCACTACAGCGTGGAGCTGTTCTGGAGCATTGAAAAGACGCGCCAGTCTACCTGATGGCTGGAACTTTTTCAGATTGGCAAAGGATTACAGGAAACAGACCTTTCATGAGATATATGTGTAAGCTTGTATCTGTGGATGAATTGCCCAGGACATCAATTACATTTTCTATTTTCTAGGCTTATACGTTGGCTAAAATGTTTTAAAATTTATGTTTGTCATTACTTTTGAAAAATATATTTATTCTTAGTGACAGTCTTCCATGAATTCTTATTTTAGGAACTGTAAGAGCCTTAAAAACAGTATTTTCCATTGGGCCTGAATATCTTAATTGAGACGTTAGTTGATTAAAAGTGCAGACAGTGTGTTTGGTTTTATTTCCAGGGGATTCAGTACAGTATACAGTCTGGAGGCTAGCACCTCCTTCAAGTTCCGACTGAAGACTGTCACAGAAGAGCTTTACAGTCCTGAGCTGACAGTGTCTCCTGTACATATGAACACACACACTCTCTCTCTCTCTCTCTCTCTCACAAACAAACACACACACACACACACACACACACACACACACACACACTAGAATAACAAAGAACGCAGGCAGACATTTTCATCTGAGTATATTTTTTATTGTAACACAAAAATGATTTCATCTTGTCTCTTTTTTCTGTGTTATTGTTTGTAATGAAAATGATATGATAATAAGAATGCACCAAAGACATGCATTCTGTTGTGTGTGTTTGCATCGTAAAAAATATTTTTGGTCTATTTTTGTTATTGTTTGATATGATAATGATGTAATAATAGATACATGAGCCAAAAGTGTGCAATCTTTGCATTGGATGTGTGCATAAGTGAATGTGCATGTGTGTGTATGTATACACGTATGAGTATGGACATCTCCACAGGAGAGCCGGTCAACGGGAAGGATCTTCATCAGACGGTGAAGATGAACAACGTAGAGCAGCTGCAGTCGGGGTGAGATGACTTTAGTCACACTTTAGCTTTAGTGTGGCCTATAGGATGACTTTGGTTTGACTCTGCTTAAAGCGTGATGGTGCCACAGAGAGCCGAGAGGTCCTGAGCTGCACATGTTGCACTCTGTGTTGCAGGATGTTTGTTGCGGACGTGGCTGATTGAATGGGTTTTACTCCACTAATGGTGGAAGCCATGAGGGGTTTCACAAAGTAGGACCCAACCCAGATAATGAAGGTCACTACAGTACAGCCTGCCCTAAAGACAAGAGAGCCGCACCTATACTAGTATTTCACTCCATTGCATTCTCTGCTAATTAAAATCAGTATTCACATTACACATACTAGCTTGTAGCATGCTAGAAAATAAGGTAGTGCAGGCAGAGTCCATTTATGATTTTATGATGCTGTAATTGTAGTACTAAAACATCTCATACCAGCATAATGGGATACTTAATAGGAAGTTAAATAAACAATGCTATTAAAAAGAACAAGTGATCCAACATGGTCCTAATACGGAGTTGCACTGTAGCATTGTGAATGTGCTGGTTCAGCACAGGGCAGATGTCAACAACAGGAGCTCTAGTGGATAGGACAGGTACGCTCCAGAACATGCAACCACACACACAAGAGGAAGGAATGCCTCAAAAATGCTTAAGCTAGCAATTACAGATGAAAGCCTGCTGTCTTAGTCAGTCATGGGTGGCTAATTACTAATGGCTTATAAATATTCATGTAAATTCCTACGTAGCCAATAGTAATGAAACCTGTGATAAATTATGCAAATCTGCACCACTATGTGCCAATTTTCAAACTAATTTTCTCGTTTACTCTGTGGGAGGATTTAGTGCGGGCTTGTCTCAGATGTTTGTGTGCGTGTCAGTGTGATGCTGGTCTGTTTCTCGGCCCACCTGGAGGTGGCACTACCTGCGTGAATGTGGAGCTTCCTTGGGGGCCACAGATCATTGTGGATGCTGTACTCTCCACTGGGCCACAGACGGGGGGCACCAGCCCGTGCTACTCTACCTCCTGCAGGACGGCTGCGAGGGAGGACCACATCCTGTATGTACAGGCTACCGGTAGGGCAGACAGCCAGAGACTCAGCGCTAACTCTAATTTGCATATCTGCTTAAAAATATTATTATTAAAATATAGGAGTTTTTGAGTTTTAGAGATAAACATTCATTGTAAATTGATCATGTCTCAGTACAACAGATCTACAAAAAGAGATCAAATCCTCTATTTCTCACTGGAGCAAATGTTGGATGACCAGTCTTATATTCAAGTTGCTATGAGGCAATGAGGCAGGGTTAAATATTGAATTAGGTCATTAATCCCTAAAGCACTGTCATATGAGGTTATATTATATATATAGATAATATTCAAAAAGATTATCTTCTTGGTTTGATCTTGGATCTCTGATTGACCAATGCTTGATATTTTGATATATTTTTATCTAAAATTTAGAAGAACGGCCTTTTCAGTTTAGCCTATGAAATGAATGGGATTTGTTAGCAACAGAGATCACTGCAGTATCCGATATATACCACTGAGGTTTGATGTTGCCACAGCTGTGTCAGTCACGCTGAGTGTTCCATGTCCCTCAGGTGGATGTGCTAGACAGCAGTGAACGCCTCTCCACAGAGTTTCTGCTGTCACAGGGGACACCACCGTTGCTGCGTTGCTCATCGGCGCAGAGGCAGATGTTAACGTGCGGGACAAAAATGGGAAAACCCCACTCATAGTATGAGCTTAACTCACATGGCTGCTTACGACCCATCAGTAAAGCTTCTGACCACATACACAGCTTTAGTGTGGCCTAAATTCTGTCCAGAAGTAGAGCCGAGTACTAGCCACATCAAGGTCATGAATGAATGAATAAAGTTATATTTATATAGCGCCTTTCAAGGTCACTTTACAATTAATACACACATGGCTTTTACATCCAGTCACACACTGGTGAGAAGCTGGAGACAGCGAGAGAGAGAGAGAGAGAGAGAGAGACAGAGCACCATCGACCACTGGACATGCATACACAATCACACATACACACACAGACCAGGACAATTTTTTAGGATAGCCAATTTATCTAACCTTCATGTGATCGGTTCAGTCCTAAAGAAGCACACACACCGTACTCTTTGATATATGCAAATGTGTTTCTGGGTAAGCATGTCTTCCAGATGTGTAAATATGAAAATGTAAATATGTTTGCTTTGTTTAAATGTTCATAATGATGTTGTCATAATTAGTCTGTCTTTCAAAGTCCAGCTGTTGGCACTGATAGTGAATTCCTCTGTTTATCAGGGTGCAGTACTAAATAACCACAAGGGTTTGGTTAAATTCCTTTTAGAGGATGGAGCAGATCGACACAAAAACAAGGTAATGCATGGGGAAACACATAATGAAGGTCAAAATAAATTCAGTTCAGTTCAGCATTAGATGTCTATATATATATAACATCGTTTGATTGCGTTTCAGAATATCATCCATTTGTTAGCGACAGAAAGTCAACAGAGTGCTGCTGGACAGAACAGTGAAGCTCCACCCACGACTAGAACTGACCGATTCACCCACAGATCAGTTTTATAGACAAGTTTACTGGTTTGTAATTGATGAGCTCAGAGTCTATGAACCCTCACACACTGATATTTACAGTTTTTTTCACACATACTTTTTTTATCAAAGAGTTATTTGAAGAAAGAAAAACAAAACAGCTAAAATTTGTGTCTCATTTACTGAGTGAAAAAAGAAACATAACATTACCTTTTTATGTGTAGTAATACTGAAAGAAGTGTATGGTTATAAAATGGTAAAAAGTGAATACAGAAGTAAAGGCTACCAAGTCAAACAAGCAAAGCAGTCATTCTACTGTAGTGTTTTCATAAATCCAAAGGAACATTTCACCTGAAGTAATGTCAGAAGATGAAGAAATTGATGTCTGCTGTGGACATTGACCAAAGACTGAAGTCCACTGATTTCACACCAAAACAAAGCCCCAGATCACAGTAACAAGACTCAACATTACATATAATGTTTTGAAAATGTTCCACACAGTCTAGAGCAGGCTGGTGACACATGTAGGCTCTGGGGAAATGCAGCCAAAATGTCAGCAACAAACTGATAAACAGAACAGACAGGGAAAAAAACCTGAACCTCAAAAACCTCAAGATACATCTTGTGACTCCTGTTTGCTACAGATATGTGTTTTTTATGTCTTGTTCTAAAGGCAGACCAGCCCAGGTTTCTGTTCCACTGGCACTGCTGAGCCAGTGTCTCATTATCAGGTAATTAGAAGATGATTAAAGCTGCAGTCTGACAGATTTCATCTTTAGCCAATGAAGCATCTTTAGCCAGTGAATGAATATTAATATTAGTCAGTGAGGCCTCCATGTCCTTGTGGGAAGGAGTGTCCAGTCACATGGGGGAAACCTCCTGTCCTCTTTAAAATGTTGAATACAGTTCAATCTTACAATTTTCTCATAAAGAATTAGCATAAAATGGCATGATAATATGAAATATGCACAGCACATCATAACATGGAGGCGCATCATAACATTGTTTGACATCACTGAGTGGTAAATGAATTCTTTAAGTAGCCAAATCTAGAGTTCAAAAGGTTTATGAAACCTTCATGAAAAAAGGTAAAATGAAAAAAAAAGCTTCTGCAGTTCAGGATGCCTTTTGAGATGAAACAGTGGCAGAGAAAAAACCCTGATCCTATCATATGAACACACAGTTTCAGGAGTGGGTACATGGAGCCATCCTCGCTGGCCCTGTAGATGCTGAGAGATTTATTGTTTCCCATCACTGTGTCTGGGGAAAGTACAGTAACAGCTTTGCACCAAATGAGTTCCTGAAATGATTCTACTTACTCTGAAATGAGCTACAGAAATGGCACTGATGTAGCTACGACTGATGTACCCTCTGTAATTTCAAATGGGTGTCACATATGGGATTCTACAACCATGGGATTATAAAACCATGGAGTGCATCTTCAGCAGAGTGGAACTTACTAAACACTTACTCCCTTCTAAACTTTTCACAATTCAGCTCTAACATTAAAAAGCCACTTGCATTAGTCTTCTGATCATTTCACAGATTAGAGTTCAGATCTCTTTATACCTCTTTCTACATGGGTGAATAATTTTATAATTCTACTCATGAAACAAAATCCAACCTAAAAACAGGGCTCAACCACATAAAACGAGTTCACTACAATACACGGTGCTGAAATAAATACAGTTTCAATAAACATAAATAATGTGCGACGTGTACCTGAGCGTAGACTCTTAGCACCGATGGGAGGCATAGCACCGAGAGGTCAAACCATCGAGCCTCCACGAGCAGAATTTTGTTCATTGGGACAAGCAGAGTTTTATAGTGCAAAAACAAGTGTGATATCTCTGCTCAGATCCAGCTGGTCCCAGGGTTTAGCTGCTGAGTTTCATTCTGCCTGTGAGGAATTGAGGCTTTGGCAGTGTAGGGGGCTGCTTAGGTGGAGGTCTGCGCAGGAGGAAAAGAGAGAGAGGCAGTCCGTTATATGCAACACAGTAACAGAAGCTTTAGCAAAATGGAGGTTGCTTATGATGTCTGCCTGAGAGAAATAAAGACAAGAAAAACAGAAGTGATGGAAAGATAGTGGTTAGACTAAAAGTTGTTGGGAGTGTTCTTCCCCCAAGTAAAAGTAACCTGTTGGGCTGTGTGAGAGGGGCTGCGGAACGGGGGGTGGCGATGGTTGGGATGGGGGCCGGAAGGCGTATTGCAGAGGGATTCCGCATTATCCGGAGGTTCCGTCCCAGTGGGTCAGCGGGCAAAGGCTTCTGAGGTGGGCTGGGTTTCTCAAGCTCCTGAGAGAGAAACAATGGAACATTTGGGCAAAAATGGCTACAACCCTATGAACAGACATCCAAACACAGTACTTAAAAACCTAAGGCTGCTACAGCAAAATAAAGAGTTGGTTACAGGCTAAAGAGATTAAACAGGCCTGGGGCATAAAAAAAAATTCACCTCCTTTATGAATTCTGCAAGCATCCCCTCTGTCATCGTAACAGAAGGCCCACTGAGCTCCTAGTAAGAAGTTAACGAGCGGCTCATCCAAGTTCTTACAAGGACATGTTTCATTCTGCAAATCATGGTTCCATCTTGACCGTCTTAGCTAGCATGCTGAGTTGGTCCCCCTTTCGACTGTATTAGTTAGCTAGCATGGAGCTATTTTCCTAGTCAGACGATGCATATCGTATGATTAAACGGCAATTTAAAAACAGAGTGAGACCAATACAATATTTATTGTATGCAAATTGTATGCCATTTCCCAGGTGTTAATGGAAGGTATGGAAGATGTGTCCTCATGGAAACTTCAGTACTGAAAGTGAATATAAATGTAAGATTTTGGCATGCAGTTGGTACAACTCCAGCAACCTTTTTCGTCTCAGTGTGTAACTAATAGCATTTTCAGCCAATTTGAATAACCTTTTGGCACTTTTTTGGCAACATGGGTAATCCCACATCACCCTTTGACACGGCAGACCTTTGGTCACACTATACTTGGAAATATTCGTTGCTGTTTGTCTTTGATCCTCCACTAGAGGGCACAGTAAGGCAGTCTAACCAGAGCTGGTGTAACCTTAATGTAAAGCCGTAGGTTTTCACTGTGCATGCCAGTCTATTCTCGCCAATGGCAACGCACCTCAAGGGGCCTGTGACGAGAACCTGTCATGTGTTCCTAATCGACTCACAGAAGATGATGTAATTATAACCGGAAGCTACCTACTACACATCTGTTTCTTATTCATTCCCTCTAACTTGCTTCCTCTTTCTCACTCATTTCTCTTGTGGTCTTTTAGGAGAGATCTATCCACAATTTCAGTGTCAGTTTCTTTTTCTTGGACAGTTTCTCAATATAACTATATTCATTGCTCAGGCTGTTTCTCATCATTCATCAGGCAGGGTGTGTAATTATTTAGTAGTAGTCTGACTAGTTTAGTAGTAGTCTGACTCAATGGTATCTTGAATTCTGGCCTATCCGTACTATTACCTAGGATGAATTCTGTGATCAGATGCAAAGCACTTTGTAAGTTGCACTGGATAAGAGCGTCTGCTAAATGCCGTAAATGTAAACAACATCCCCTGATTTATTTGTTTTTTAAAATAATACTTATGGTTGCTTCAGTAATGTCAGCACTTTAACACTGATAAGATCAAGTGCTGGAGTTCATCAAACTCAGTTTGGGTTCGGGGGTCATTGTGTCCTAATATCAGAACATGGGAAGCTCATCCTGAACTTGGTCAGAATTTTGCAATATATCAAAGCATACATCTCAACCCAGAAGCTCACTATCAGGGAAATTGTGATTCCAAAGTACACAACACACACACACACACACACACACACACACACACACACACACACACACACACACACACACACACACACACACACACACACACATACACCCTGTCTCTCCCTATCTCCTCAGGGGATGTTGTTAAGAGCACACATGCTCTCCCTTTACAAAGCTCTACAATCCATTTGGCCAAATTGACAAATTTAGTTGATCAAAAAGCTTATCTAATGTTGAGGCACTCACATCTCTGAAAGCTAAGTACTGGTCCCTCTCTCAGCCAGTAATCACTGTTTTAATTATATTTATTTTTAGCCTTACTTTCAACTTAACATGCTGGTTCTGGGCAGACTGTGGGTATGGACATACCATACAGCGGGCTGAGGCATGCTTTGGCACAGCTGGACTGGGGGAGATGGCGTCCCCTATCTGTTAGGGGCTGCTTATGCACTGTCTCCCCACCTCTCCTCTCCCTGGAGCTGCAACAGCAGCCTTCGGTGTGCTGTCCTGAGATCAGTAAGTGCGCGTGACACGTGAGTCTTACGGTGTGTTCGTGTCAGACCGGCTGTGTATTGTGTTTGTTAGCTTTGTGTTAGATGATCAGAGATTGTGTGGACAGGTCTGGGAGGACAGACCAAGCTAAGACTATAAAGGTGTGCTAGCCTTCTCTCGATGTAGAGCCACAAGCAGGTGATTCTCCACTCAAGTATTGCAGGTATTTCCAGGGTAAAGGAACCTGGGCTTTTCAGCCTCTTCTGATCCAGGCCAGTTATCACGCTGCTACATGACCTGATTTACTGCTCCTCATTTCTCCCACTAATGTGAGAGCTGCAGTAAATTCGCACGTGAGGATTCTGAGCTTTTTTTTTACACCATTGAACACTGGGTATGTTTTTTGTGACTCTGTTATGCAGGTTGTAGCGTGATCATTTTCCTCCTAGGTGGTGTTTTCACACCACCTCCACATCTGTGAACAGCCATACACTTATACCAGCGTGTGCATGTATCATATCAAGGACTACAAAGGCTCCCACCTGACTGGCTGACCTGTGTGTTTGTCTGTTTTTTTACTGGACTCAGAGAAACTGTAAACATACACACAGACACTATTTTTTTAACAACAACAAAAAAAAAAACCCTAGAAACATTATGAAACCACCCTCTTCACACCACAGCACTGAACACATTACACCAGAAAACAATGTCCTGCTGTGCTCCTGAAAGCTTCGCTGTATTGCAGCTCTGAAAGCATGCTGGGACACAAACACGCAGTGAGACGAGAGGGAACAAACTGCAGTTATACTCCAGGAGAGGATGTGCTTGTCATGCATGCAACTCCAAAACACAGATTGATGGAATGTCTGGAGCACTTCACTGAAACAAACTCATATTAAGCACCGAAGACACAATGAAATAATAACTACAATGCATACACACAAACACACAAGCACGCACGCACACATTTATTGTTATCTTTAAGGGGCTTTTTCTTTTATGTATTGTTAAAGCTACATGTTGCTATGGCAAGATGTAATTCTGAGCCAAAGTAACCTACAGACTTAATTTTGAACCAAACAGGCCCCTTTTGTGTACTCACCATCGCCGCCCTGCAGGTGCTTTGACAGCTCAAAGTTAGGAGGGCTGGTCCTTGTGATGGGGACTGAGGACGAGAGTGTGTGTACATGTGGGAGTGGATGTGCGGTGCTGGAGAATCCCTGTGGCAGGGAGAGTGTGTGTGTGTTAGTGGAGGCATGGGTGTGTGCTGAAAGGCTGGCATGGGTGGAGAGGGGGTCATGGTGAAGGGGAGGGCCACTGGTTGACTTATGTTCAGCGCAGGACACCGGGGCAGCTGCCGTAGACTGTGGGAACCTGGAGCAGAATCCACAGACGGGTGAGGAGAGGGGGACTTTAGGGGGGGAAGAGGGGGGGGGGGTTCGAAAAAAAAGACACAGGAGGGAGGGGGGATAAGGTAAAGAGAGGGAGAAAGAAATGGATAAAACAGAGAGAAAGAATGAGAGAAAAACAGGGCAATAAATGAATAAGTGAATTATAAATAACGTGTAGTTCTTAAACCTATGCAAACATATAAACAACACATCAATCCAAAGGAAAACCATCTAAGCCTGGGTGTGACTGCTTGATAACAAGGGCTGATGAAAGAAAATGACAAATGAGTATTATGTGTATGTGTGTGTGTGTGTGTGTGTGTGTGTAAGAGAGAAAGAGAGAGGGGGAGAGAGGGTGGGGTGAGACAGGTAGGGAGAGATGGTGAGAGATAGGAAGATAGAGAGAGAGAATGAGTTGTATGGAGTCTGTCTGGTGTATGAGCTCATCTCCACATGGCTGACATCGAACAGATGTACATCCTCTCTGCTCTTACCATCACACACACACACACACACACACACACACACACACACACACACACACACACACACACACACACACACACACAATCAGAAACAGCTGGAGAATCCTCCGCTAACACAAAAACCACTTTAGTAATGCTTTTTAACCTGAGCCTGTACTTCACCCAACTGTCATGGAATTACACACAGAAATACTAGACACATACTTGAATACACATTCTGTCTCTGTCTCACATACATTTATCTCCACTTAATTGTCACCGAACAAGTTGAATTACTGAGTCTCCATGCTGAGCAGAGTTGCTTCAGCGCACACACACACACACACACACACACACACACACACACACACACACACACACACACACACACACACACACACACACACACACAAGCTACTGGATGTTCATGCAAACTGCAGAGGCTCATATCAACACACACCTCATCAAAATTCCCAAAGGGGACTACTGATGCAGGTCTATCATTATTACATGCCTGGATTCACTCAAACAAATTTGGACATCTTTTTGAGATGTATACACCACCCTGTGTGTGTTCAGACCTTGTGTTCTTGATGTGACAGAGTTTGCCCACTGCCTGGCTTTTTTGCAGAACGGTGTCTGCAGTCAGCAGTGCACTACAGTAGACTGTCAAACAGTGCAAATGTGAATTCAAGGGTCTGTTTATGCATGTTCAGTTGGGCTGATTGTGTAATAGCTAAAACGCTCTACCGGCAAAGGACATGCATACATACAAAGATAAACACACACACACACACACGCACGCACACACACACACACACACACACACACACACACACACACACACACACACACACACACACACACCTTATATATGCTGGCACTGTGTGGCATGGCAGGGGCTGGGTGATGAGGAGAGGACCTGTGTGCAGAGGGGGTGAGTGTCCCAGGGTGAATATGGCTTGTTGAGACTGTGTGTGTAGGACTGGTCATCTTCTCTGGTCCTGCAGGCCTGAAATGTTACAGGCAAGATTACGTCAGGCTCTTGTGGGTGGAAAATCCTATACAGTTTTCTGCATCCTCATTACTGCTTTATTACACAAACATCGCCACATATGGTGTACGTTTGTCTAAAACCATTTGTTTATTCTAAAAAAAATTTTGTCCACCTGAGTTTCTCAATGGTGTTTTTCTTGTTATTGATGAAGAGGCCAGCCAGAGTCTTCCTCTTAATACATCCAATCATCCCCACACAGAGCAAGCAGAGAAAGGCCACTACAATGGCCACCGTCACACTCTCACTTTCTGTGTACAGGGAGTACAGCATTGATCAACAAACACACACACATTCGCACATGTCCACACACACTCATCCCATACACAAACAGCATGTAGAATCATACAATAGCGCATATGAACATCAAAATCTCACACACACAGAAATATATGTATACACCCACACACAGCAAGATGTATGCATCCACACTCATTCACACACCCACACTCACTCATACACACTCATTCACAAACCCACACTCACTCATACACACTCACACACCCACACTCACTCATACACACTCATTCACAAACTCACACTCACTCATACATACTCATTCACACATTCACACTCACTCATACACACTCATTCACACACTCACACTCACTCATCTACACTCATTCACACACCCACTCACTCATCCACACTCATTCACACATCCACACTCACTCAAACACTCATTCACAAACCCACACTCACTCATACACACTCATTCACAAACCTACACTCACTCATCCACACTCATTCACACACCCACACTCACTCATACACACTCATTCACACACCCACACTCACTCATACACACTCATTCACAAACCCACACTCACTCATACACATTCATTCACACACCCACACTCACTCATACACACTCATTCACAAACCCACACTCATTCATACACACTCATTCACACACCCACACTCACTCATACACACTCATTCACAAACCCACACTCACTCATACACACTCATTCACACACCCACACTCACTCATACACACTCATTCACAAACCCACACTCACTCATACACACTCATTCACAAACCCACACTCACTCATACACACTCATTCACAAACCCACACTCACTCATACACACTCATTCACAAACCCACACTCACTCATACACACTCATTCACACACCCACACTCACTCATACACACTCATTCACAAACCCACACTCACTCATACACACTCATTCACACACCCACACTCACTCATACACACTCATTCACAAACCCACACTCACTCATACACACTCATTCACACACCCACACTCACTCATACACACTCATTCACACACCCACACTCACTCATACACACTCATTCACACACCCACACTCACAGCCACACTCACCTGCCAGTCTCATTGGGCCACTGTCCACACTGCCCCCAAAGCCAGGTTTATCACAGAATGGAGGAGCCCAGTGCGCCTCACAGTGGCAATTCTTCTTATTATTGCACACCTGCACAGGAGACACAACAACCACACACACACACACACACACACACACACACACACACACACACACGTCCCTCATTGCTTATAGCTTCAGAGGACAGCATTGGGAACCATGCCTGCAGATTTTTCTCATTTATCAAAGTTCTAAAACTTTTATTCTGAAAACATTTTTCAGACATTTATTTTGAAAGATTGTCTCCACCTGTAAAGAGAGAACATTAGTCCAAGCTGTCCTGAACCCTTATGTTATACACATTTGACATCTGAGGAGTGAGACTTGGCTGTTGGCTCAAACTGAAATTTCATATAGCACAAACGAAACTGAGGCTAAAATCAGACTTCAGAATTCAGAGAAAACCTTAGTTGTCCCCTAACCTATACATCATATCATTATAAACATTCTTTACCTCATTATAAACATTTATGATTGACTGACACCACCATAGTGCATTGCCTCTAATCTATTTAAATTAGAGTTGCAAAAACAGTCTGTAGGTTTAAAGTAATCAGATTTACTGTAGAATAAATAAGGTTATGTCTGTATAACACCTGACCTTCATAATGTTAACAAGTTTGTTTGCCAAACCAGTACAATATCCTCCAGATGGGTTCAATGCCTTTTTCTTCCATTTCGTAATTCCAAAGAGGACCCCCTCTATATCACGTGTGCACATACACACACATACACACACTGTTTCAACATGGCACAGAATATTAAACCAAAAACATATTCTCTGTTGTTCTCCCTCTCTCCCCCCTCTCACTCTTTCTCTTTCTCCTTCTCTCTGTCTTTGTCTTTCTGCCCCCCCCCCTCCGTCTCTCTGTGTCTCTCCCATGCAAGGTGATGGGGAGCAGATGTGTGGATCTGCAGAACAGATCTTGATCAGATCTGAATGTTTGAGTTAATTCATGGAACTTTCTCATAATCAAACCATATACTCATTTTATCTTTCTCGCTCTGTCCTTTCCAACACTTGTGGCTTTGTCTCCTAACAATCCCCGTTGGTTCCATTTATGAGTTAGTGAACATCGAACACATTATTTTGTTGTTTTTTTTTCTGTCCAGGACTCTGAAATGACACATACGCATAACATTTTCTGTGATGACTCATTTTTCAACACCAGTTTCATTTTGCCAGCCTGGTCCCGTGAAACGCTGAACAGACAATCGATGAATCAGCAAACCCGAGCAGATATGTACAGCCCTGTCATGCCATGTTCGCGGGGGTCAAGGAAGGACACGTTTCAGAGAGGTGAACAACAGCCGACATACGATGTATGACCAAATTTGAGAGATTTGCAGTGTTGGTCTGAGACTGACATGCATAACGCCTTTACCACATTTCCAATTTCACAGCGCAGGTCTTGTTTCATGCTCTGGGAACCAGCGTTCAGGTCCTACATTTGTGCTTAGCAGGACTCTCAGAAATCATTAGAGCTATAGGCACCCAGCTCTGTGGAGAGCAGAGCTCTAATTTCTGAAGTGCTCCTCTCATCTCCATATTTCCCAGCGTCTCCACCTGACTGCCCTGCTACTGGGATGCATGCAGGCTGTGGGTCTCCCAGCAGGCAAAGCCCAGTCCTAACGGCCACGCCAGGCCGAGAGGCTCAGAGTCACGCTGTGATGAATGACTCTTTAAGCTGGACTTTAAGGTGCATCTATTATGGCTTATTGAGGTGTTGAGAATGCTGAAAGATTCATAGCAGTGTATAGATGCCTTCGAGATGGCATCTATACACACAGGTAACACACAGGTAGATCATAGTATACTATAAACAAGCATGTTGTATGTGCTTGAGAAAGATAGAATGATAAAGAAAGAAAGAGAGAAGAAAAGATGTAAATACGAAAAGGTGCATACAGAGATTTACATGAGAGACACCGATATGAGAGAAATACACAGAAGCACATATATTCTCAAGTTAGAGTACAGGCAGAGGGACTGAGAGGGGACAAGATTCTCTCAGCAGTTGCACACTGAATAAATGATCGTGTCCAAGTCCACCAAACTATTTAAAATTTCATAGGCGTTTTCTAATGTCTGGCAGTAACAGTCTTGGCTCAGAAGCTGGGCCTTGATGAATAACGGAGCAGCTATCGTATATGTCCGGAGAAATATATGTCCTTGTGTACTTCCTATTTTAATTTCCTATTTCATGACATGTCAAGCTGTTAGGGCTGTACGTGCCGTTCTTTAAGATGCTGGTATTTTATAGGAAGGTTAGAGGAGGCTGCAGAACTAGCCGTTCAGGGCTAGTAGCTAGGAGATGGATTTGTTCCAGAATGTTCTGCAGATGAACTCTGTGAGTGAGGACTTGTCTGGGAATGAGAGAGATAAGAAAAGAGCAGCTCACCCCTCGTCCGCTGCACTTGGCCGAGCACTCATAGACCCCAAACACGCTGATGTTCTGACACCGGCGATTCAGGCACATCTACAGAGAGATGAGACAAACAGAGAGAGAGGGGGGATAACACAGTAAGTGCACCCACAGAGACCAAGAGAGGGAATAAGCATGTGAGTGAGTGTGAAGGAAAGTGACTGAGTTAGTGATCCAGTGAGGGAGTGACTGAGTTAGTGATCCAGTGAGGGAGTGACTGAGTTAGTGATCCAGTGAGGGAGTGACTGAGTTAGTGATCCAGTGAGCGAGTGACTGAGTTAGTGATCCAGTGAGCGAGTGACTGAGTTAGTGATCCAGTGAGGGAGTGACTGAGTTAGTGATCCAGTGAGGGAGTGAGAGAGTGAGTTGACGACCAAGTGGCTCATATCCTAGTGAGGAGACGATCCTCCAGTCATGTCCCTTCATCCCATATGAATCATCACTTTTATCCTAACGTTATTTTTTGACCCAAGCATTAGGCAATGTTTTAAAACTAAACTAGATCTTCTCATTGGAAAGTCCTCAAAGTTTAGTGAATTTACTGATTACCCTTAAAGGACCTAATTCATGTTTAGACATAGTTTCATATGGTGTGTAAGAAGCAAGTGCAGTTAGTGATCAAGTGAGTTAGTGATCAAGTGAGTGACACTTTTAACGTCACACTTTTAACAAGTGGAGAGATGAGTTTCATGTCTTCGTTGTGTACTGTGGCACCAGTTCCGTTCCAGTCAAATTCACTGAGATTTAGGAATGAGACACAGATTATTTCAAATGCTAAATAATCATGGAGGAAGAACCCCAGAGTTGGATGAGATGGGAGGATGCTGGGGAAACTGGCAGGTTGTTTAGTATAATTGGGAAATTTTTTAGAGCTGGCTGGAATAACTGAGAACATGGAATATCTCCGACACACACACACACACACACACACATCTGCAAAACCACATTTGAGTAATGGTGCAATGTAAGGGTACTTTCCGTTGTTACTGCTCACTGTTAGAGATGATGAGGCGTACACCCACACACACACACACACACACACACACACACACACACGTAAAGCCATGACTATATAGACACTTCCTCATTAAATAATCATACACACACAATGATAGTGACCTATAAAATATATTCAAAAAAATTCAGACTGCATCAGCATAAATACAAATGTTTGTTAGGTTCATATCATGCAAATGTGAAATTAGCAAGGAAACAATACAAAGCAAATGGCTGAATAAAAATGTATGGTTCCAAATTACACATGCCTGAGGCTGCATGGGGTTTTGCTTTCACCTGTGACTTAGGTCACAGACGTCTCTGACCAGACCTAAGCATCAGATCCAGATGTGTTAGAGTAGAGATAGACAGATGCCCAGGAGCAAGTTGCAGCCTCCTCCATATTCAAAACAAACCCCAACTGCAGTCCCATGGTGTCGTTGTCTTCAGCCAGTCTGCCTTCAGCGAGGTTGACCTTAGTGAGCATGAATGCAGGATGAATCAGAGTAAGGCCATATGAACTCTTACCATGTTTCCACCACACTTTGTCCCAGTGAGGACCAGGCCCGGGTCGGGCATGTCGTCGCCCAGGTACACGTGCGTTCCACGGCACAGGATCCGCCCCCCCTCCTGCAGGGGAATGTTGGTCTCTATGGAAACTGCATTTGTGCCAATCACTGGCCGGTTAGCACCACCTTGACACTGGATCTTCCCACATTTGGCATCTCTACAGAACAACATGACATTGATTTATGTTATTGATTAATGGGATAAGACAGCTGACACTAGTTGACTAGTGATTACTTCTTTACAAAAAGTGTTTTCTCTCTCTCTCTCTCTCTCTTGCTCTCTCGCTCTCTGTCACAGTCCCCTCAGCAACCCCTCTTGTTTTAGTTTGGTTTGTGTCTTGGTTTCCTCTTTATGTTCTTTTATTTTGAAAATCCATCTTGTGTCTAATTTCACGTCCCTTCCTTGTACTCTGGCCCCTCGTCATGGTTTTCACTTGTGTCTCGGTTATTCTTTGTTGGACCTGTGTTTTTTCCTGTTGGTTGCTGGTCATTGCATGTAGCACCTGTTGTTTTGTTCCTGGTTCTGATTGGTGGTATTTTCTAGTTATCTCTGTTGATTGTTAACTTGTGTCTTGCATTCAGTCCAGTGTCTGTTACTAGTCTTGTTGTTAGTTTTGTGTAGATCTTGTCTCTTTAGTTTGTAGTGTGTTAGTTTGCTTTGTGTGCCTTTGTTTGTCTATGTTGCTACATCTGTATTATGTCCATGTCCTTGTTCATTAATTATGTCTGCATTGTACTTGGTTGATGTCTTTAGTTTGTTTAGTTTATCTGTGTTTGATGTCTTCTTAGTTTTAGCCTTCCTTGTGTGTTTTTGTTAATAAATCATAGTAATATCCAAGATCTCCTGCACTTGTGTCGAACCTGCCCCCCTGAGTTGTTACACTCTGAGTAATTAGTGAAATTCCATTAATCAAGACATTCTCTCTGAAATACCTGAAGTGCCTGCCAATCGCAGTCCAACTGAACAAGAGCTTCATGTTTATGTAAATTGTAAGGTCCTTTCCAGTGGGCCTTTTTTTTTTAGACTGTACTGCATGTCACATTGCAAAAATTGTGGGGTTCTGTGTGAAAGTGTTTTTGTGTGGGAGACAAACAAAGGAAACGACAGCAGATGTTTTAGTCATCTGAGAGAACATAAAACTCACCGAGCTTCACACTTAACGAACGATCCTTTGGAGTCTTTCCCACAGTTCCCATATGGGTCCCCTGCCGAGTTCACCCTCTCGAAACAAATACCCGGAGCTGGCTTTGCACCTACAGGACACACACACACACACACACACGTCCTACATACACTCCTGCTCTCTGCAACCTCTCTTCATTTTTATAAATCATATAAAAAGATGACATCTGCATGGAATTCAACATAAACATTTCAAACATTTCACACAACTTTGACATTCTAGCAATACATAACCATTGGAAAACCTTCGACTTGGCATAATGTTCAACAAACGTCAAGAGTTTGTCAGCTTAACTATGTAAATATCATCCATCATCAAGGTACAATAATTGCCATCTAGAGGTGATGTTCCTTGAGGCCTGTAGGTGGCGCCATAACTCACCCTGACCCCAGAGCGTGATACACTGCTGTTCGTGAGTTTGGCAGACGCCATTGTAACAGTGCCCATCCACACTGTGGCAGGTGTGGCCATCGTGCAGGTAGACATTGGCAGGGCAGTGCGGGTCTGAGCCGGTGCAGAATTCTGGCAGGTCGCAGGAGTTACTGGACTCCCGGCATGGGGTACCTGCAGGCTTCAGCTGAGAGTGCAGACCCGGACAAACAGTGTTTATCCTCACATGCTGCGTCACTGTGTCGTTTTAAACAGACAAATGGCGAAGCTTAGCAAAACCTCATTAAACAGTGAAAAATGAGTGAGATGTATCTTACCTGACAATCTTCACAACACTGGCCATGAGCGCACACAGCGCTGCCTTTCAGGGTGCATGTACTGGCATTACAGCAGGGGTTCATACATTCCTGCAGAGACAGATAAACAGAGAGCGATAAAAGCAATAAAGCTCCCTCATGTGTACATACACACAGGTCCTGTACCTCTCCTACCCTGACTCAGGTTATTTAAATAAATGCACTTGTGTTCAGTCACAGCAGGATTTGTCCAGCAGCCAGTGGGGGAACCTTAATGGACCCAGATCCTGTTGTTAAACCTGAAGTACTGACTGGGCTTGGGAGGCAGAACTCGACCCGATAGAACTATAAATGTCTTACCAAAACACAGTCAAGATTCGAGCTGTTCCTAATGCATAAAATAGCGTGAATAGCGTGTGATGGAGTTGTAGAGAACCTCTCAGAGTCTTATTGGTTTCCCAGACACTCCCTGGCCTACTGGCTCCTTTTAAACACTTTATGGATACAGCATAAACACATACATTTCAACAGCGGTGACAGGTCGGCACTGTTCTTACATCCACCACACCCGGCAATCACTCACCCACACGCACATACACTCACTCCAATACGTTCTCTTTGTACCATAAGTTGTCATCAAAAAAGATCAATAAACACACAGGCAGACCAATCAAATAGCTTCAGGACTAAGTCAGTAATGGGGTTGTTATGTGAGGTGCTTCAAAGCACCCCGGAGCTCGGTTCTGCCCCACACATGTGCTGGGGCCGAAGGCTCTGAAGTCAGGGTTTCCTTCCCAATGTGATCAAGGGGAACACACACCCGGATGAAGTGTATGTTTATGCCACTTGTCATGGGTTTGGATGATAAGGCTTTAGTGATCCATGCTGTGTGAGGTGGGAACATTTGGAGTGGGTAAGTTTGGAGTGAAAGAGTGCAGTGAGAGTTTAGGTGGGTGTGTTACATTTGCTGTGTAATGCGAACAATGCATGTCCATCTCAGACACATCAAAGCAAGAGTGGGTAAGACACACACAAACACAAACACACACACAAGCCCTAGTTTTCACTTCCATATTAGTAAGGGAAAGAAAAAGACAGCTATGCATTAATGCAGAGTTCATCAATACAAATGCATTCAGCCACACCCATCTGTACCTCTGGGTCACCACAGTCACATTCCTCTCCCTCCTCCACGTATCCGTTACCACACTTCTGCCCTCCATAGAGCACTTTGACCTCTGGCATGTTGAAGAGACACATGCCCACACCCTTCTCCAGACTGACCTCCAAGTCCTTCTTACTACACGAACTGAAAACGGTGGGGAATGGGTATCTGCACAGAGAGAGAAAGAGTGAGACATAGAGGGAGAAAGAGGGAGAAAAGGACAGTATTGAACTTTCAACCATTTAATTGGAGAAGTAATAAAAAATGTAATATTAAAATTAACCCTTAATTAATTTCTTAATACTGTACATCAATTAATGATATGATGTCCTAGCAATGCCATTGCTAAATATGGTTATGCTAATTATTGAATCTAATAAAGAGAGAGTCAAAGTCATGAGAGAGAGAGAGAGAGAGAGAGAGAGAGAGAGAGGCAGGGAGAAAGTGGCAGACATAGAGAGAGGCAGAGAGAAAGAGGCAGAGAATATGGTTATGCTAATTATTGAATCTAATAAAGAAAGTCAAAGTTATGAGAGAGAGAGAGAGAGAGGCAGGGAGAAAGAGGCAGACAGATAGAGAGAGAGGCAGAGAGAGAGGCAGGAGAAAGAGGCAGACAGATAGAGAGAGAGAGGCAGAGAAAGAGAGAGAGAGAGAGAGAGAGAGAGAGAGAGGGGCAGAGAGAGTCAGAGAGAGAGACACACAAAGAGAGAAGGGCAGAGAAGGATCAGCAGGAGAAAGAAAAAGATAGACTTGGAAAAGCAGAAAGATCCCTGTTAGAAGATCTTAATGTAATCATTGCTCGTAAATCTGTGAGGAGAAGTGTTGAGTAACTGAACAGGCAGAGAGAAATAGGCATCATTCCTCACAATGTCCCTCATTAATCTCTGCTCATCCCATCCCATCCCTTGCACTAATCAATTAACCAATCAAACTGCAGCAGTCGTGCCAGCAGTGTAATGTCATGTTGGTGCTGAGTCGTGAGATGGACTGAAATATGGCCCCTCTCACCAGCCAGAACGTTGTTTCCACCGCCAGACATTTTATTATCATTTATTTGTGTGCGTTCATGTGTGTGTGAGACAGAGAAAGAGAGCAGAGAGAAGACTATCGCCGTGCTTGTTTCAACAGACTACAAAAACAAAGACTCAAGGGTAGGTAGATACTTGGTGACTTTGAAACATGGGAAATATGGAAGGTTTCAGTAGAATGGGCTTCAGATGCTACACACACCTGTCTACGAGAACACTCTCAAACACATGCTTCTGAGGTATTGCCAGATCACATGCCCTTACAACTCCACAAGGCACAAGAAACTCATACACACAAACCCTGCAAGCATCCACAGCAGGGGCCCACGAGAGGAAGCCACACCCACAGCAGGGGCCCACAAGAGGAAGCCACACCCACAGCAGGGGCCCACAGGTCTACCATAAATGTCAATGGCTTAGGGATTATGGCTTATGGCTTATTAATGCGAATGGGGTGTTTTCAGAATGGGGAGTGTCTCCTTCATTTGTTGGGACTCAATGAGAACAGTTTCATATATAAATTGGTGTTCCCTTCTCATGCTTTCTTCCCATGTCTAATGTGAACTGAAGAGCAAGATACTGTAGGTTTTGCCATATTTGACACTGTGATGTTTTCACACTCTGTGTAACTGACCATGTTTTCTATCATGAAAGCACGGTTATTGTTTACTGTTTATCTGCCATGAAAAAGACTCCAACATCAAAACATTAGGTATGCAGGGCAGGACCAGGAACACATGGTTATCACCCTGTAGAGCAGGAACACACTTTGTTCCTGTAGACATCTATTGTGCAGCATTACCTGTTTGTGTCAGAGTAAGAACACACATACACACACACACACTCCTATTCACTCACACTCACTTACACACACTCATACACACTCACACACAGGTGTCAATATCTCCTCTCATCTCTCATCCACTTCTCATGGCTTATGGCAGTCACTCATTTCCAAGGACAGTACTGACTTGCAGAAAGCACACACACACACACACACACACACACACACACACACACACACACACACACACACACACACAATGCCTGCATAATCAGATTGTCAGTGACTTGCGCTCCTCTGCCTGCCACACGGTGTCTCACAAACATTGATCTTGACCCAGATTTCAGCAAGAAACGAATGAGAACAGAATAAGAAGCACATTACTAATGGGCCTTAATAATTAAAGCATTGACTCAGAGCCATAGCTAAATGCCGGCTTAATTTAAGAGTGATGGCTTTGCAGTGAAAGGTTATCACTTCGTAAATACAACATTTTAACTATTCATTTAAAATGATCATTTTGCACTATCACTCAGCACACATTGGCTCTACGCTTTGACACCAAGCTGGGACACCAGTTCACAGTAAATGCAGTACAGCAGCACCTATAGTTTAACATCAGAGAGAATCTGCTGTCAAGGATCCTGGATCAAGAGGGACTATGAACTCTCCCTCCTCTAATCTTCTCCCTGACGCTTAAGTGAGAGGCTCTCGGCGTGCCTCACAGCACAAGCCGCGAAGCTTAGAGCTGCTGAAATATTTATCCGGTATGTCTGACAGCTCCTCCCACTGTAAATATAAAAGAATATTCATGACATCCTCTCCCCCACCTGGCCAAACCACCATGAAGAGACAGAGGGAAACTTCTCCACCGTTGTCTCTCAGTTTTGATATTTTTTCTCCACTTTTCTTGGCTTCTACAGAATGCTGAAGACTTCACAGCTTCACACGTTCACAATCGAGGATGGCAGTCGTGCGTTTCCCATAGACACGGAGTAAGCCAAATACACGGAGACGCTGGGCTGGCTACACATGCGCCATCACGGCCCCTGCAAGAAGCCACCTGAGGCAACTCCTCAGAGCCATTATAGAGAGAGTGGCAGCAGTGGTACAGGTGCTAGGAGTCTGAAGGGGAACTCATGCTTTGCTCTGAAGTCTGCCAAGTCAGATACTTTTGGAAAGAGCATCACTGAACATCTCCAGATGCTTATGGAAGAGTACATGCTGTTCGTTTGTGGCTACTCAATCCACAGTGAGAGACCGCTCCTGCCAATACTCCCACCCACTGAGGTATGAAGCCAACAGTAATGTTGTGGAAGTTCAGACATACAGTATACTGCAAATGGCACAGATCCCAGTTGTACACTTGCAGACACTGCGTTATAACTGACTGGGCTACATGGAAGAACACATATAATTATATTAAAAAATCAAAGGTTCATTTTTTTTAGTTCATTTGTAGGATCTATCATGCAAATTCTGAAATGCGGAGCATATTCTCAGGTTGATTCACAGACTTGAAATACACAGGCTCAGAAGCATCTGACTCTACACCTATTGATTTCTCTCTAGGAGCAGTGAGTCAGTCTTTAGGGGATGATCTAGAGGCCGTATGAACCCGTTGTAATCTCTGGAGTCAGAGCACAAAAGTCCAATCTGCCTACAAATAGCAAAGAGAGATAAAAAGGCACTGATGGCATTCAGCTCTCCTACACACATGTATTTAATATCCATTGTGTATTTACACACATCCTCTCCCCTTAGCAATTCATTCAAATATATGACAAACAAGTGTCCCCCATATTTATGCTGCAAACAAGCCAGAACTGGCAATAACATTTATGCAGTACTGGAATATCTTCACCACAGCGCTCCCAGACAGACTGAACAGATGCTGAACAGTCAGAGCTTAGCTGTAAATTACTACTCCGTGCATTTTAACACCCACTCCCATGCATGACAAATAACACATTAGCAACGCATTACACTGGTCCAAATGTCAACACGATCATGTTAACACTGATGAGTGACCTCGCTTTATTTTGGGTGGTTGGTCAATTGGTGCTATTACTCTTACTACTACAATTCCGTATTATTTCAGTATAGCTACTGATAATTATAAAAGTAGCAGTTGAGTTTAATGGGGTTTATTATATTTTTGGTAGTATGTTTCATGCGGTTAGCAGCAATGACTTCATGGCCTCAGTATGATCTTGATACAATAGAATTAAGGAAATGCATCAGCAGGAATAAAATTTCCTCTAGTAACAGACAGTGGTCTTTAAAAACATTACTCAACACAACTAACCTCCATCACTCAGCAGGGTATAGCAATCTACTGATTTAAATCTTTCACAGGTGACCATTGTGAGGACTCCAAGTATGACAAACGCATTGACTTTAGGTTTTGTGGTGCATATTCAAATCTGTGAGCAGATTTCTCTGATTCAGTAGCCTAATGGCATGTGAGAGCCACCACGTGTGACTCCTGACTCCTGGCTTATATTCATAGGCTTTCTCAGACTGCTCATTAGAATCTGGCATTTTCCTAGATGAACTTAAATTGCTGTGGTCAGCTGTGGATGACATTAGATCAATTTCTAATTTGTCTTTTTGAAGTAAATGTTAGAATATTTTGTACTGAAGTGATTCCATTACATTATGAATGATCATCATATATGAAAACCTGGTTTCAAAAGGATCACAGTAAAGAATTGACACAAGTTAAAGTAAGTAATGGTCTGAAACTGTTCAGAATAATGTTTCAGTCTCTGTTTTATTGAATCTTACCGCTGCTTTGAACACCACATGTCACTAATATCCATAAACATCACTGATAAGTGGGCTACACTTTCAGGTTAAATTATTTTTCAATACATTTAGCTGACAGCTAATTCTTTGTTATTCTTGGTGACCATATCTCAGAAATGCATGATATTCTGTGTGGCGTATTCTGTGTAGTGTCGCTAGTCACTAATCTTGGCAGCACAACAACAGGCACTGAGTACTATCCTGATTGAAGCAGGTGTGCATCAGACCAGACAAGACCCAAGATTCAGAATGTACACAAGAGCCTCTGAGACAGTTCCGCACATAGCAGCAGGATCCCAGGGGAAGCATACACCGTATTTCCAAGGGGCAGGGGTCGTATCTGGGGAGGTATGAGGTGCACGAGGTGGATAGTGTGTGGACCCAAAACCCACATAGAGGGAATAGAGTGGTAGAAAACACCAAGGCCAGGGTGCTCTGGCACCCCCAAATTAGATACATAATTAGTTATAGATGCAACAATCAAATATAATGATGAGTAGATGACATGCCGGGGTAATAGATGTGGCAATCACAAGTGAGGGAAAGATCAGTGAACAGTTGGAGAAATACACAGAATGTGGAAGGCTAACACCATGCCAACACATCCCAGAAATAATAGTATCACACTCATTCCAGAAGAGAGCCATTCGAGAAACAGCTAAAATAATGGACTATACCCTCAAGCCCCCAGGCCTCTGGTAGAAGAACTAAATGTGAGAAAAAAAGATATGTCCACCCACTGGTAGGGTGAGACAGGAAGACGGATATGCAGGATTAGTGATTAATCAAGTTCCTTGAAGTGGCTAGGGATGGTTCAAGAGCTTCTAAAAGAAGTGAGCGTACAATCGACATCTGAAGACAAAGAAACTCCACTGGACGATTACTGGAAATTCATTTCATTGTTTGTATTGCTAAATACTTTTGAGGTGTGTGTATCAAAACAAGCTTCTAAACTAGCTGATGAGCTGGATTTATATGTATTTTTCTTTTAGGCTGTGCACCTTGTCTAAATCTCTGTATCTCTGCATTTGGCTCTAAAGCATGATTAAACATGTAATATATATAATCATAATATATGTACCAACAGCTGGTAGCTGAGATAGAGGTAGAACATATCTAAGGGGGCATCCTGAGGACTGGAGACAGATCCGTCCAGGGACATACCCAGTAGAGGGAGTCATAATACATCCACCTCTGTCTGCCGTCACTCTGCAACCACATCCACGCTCTGGTGTGTCATGGTTCATTCCAAAGTTGTGCCCCAGCTCATGAGCCAGAGTAACCGCAGCTCCCAGGGGGTTGTCGGAGTGGTCCTGGCAATGAGAGAGAGAAAAGTAAAAGCAACAGGAAGAAGAAGAGAAAGCGATGGGTGATCGTTAATTGCAGCCACACATGCTCCCAGATAAATCAGCGCTTTCATAGCATGGCACTGCAACAAACAGTGGCACGCTTTCATAAAACCGATCAATTTCATTTCCAAACAAGTAAACCCAATTACTTTCCAGTATTTGCCATAGCAGAGGGGTCAGGGTCGATTACACTCCAGCTGCCCTACAAAGATTAGATTCTGACCAACATCACCACGTTTGTTTGTTTTTCTATCATAGAAAATAGCAAAGTGGTGTTTCACATGAGAGAACTAATCAATAAAACGCAGACACCAACGGCCTATGTAACTGCTTTTCCACAAAGCCATTACTGGAGCATAAGTCAGGACTTGTGTGGTTTACCTAATTGCTCCAACTCTGCCAAGACGAAATGTAGCAAAGCCTTCCTCTCAGCAAACCATTTAGCAGTGCTCTGAGTAGGACCTTATTCACACATACACATGGGTTGAAGTGGGTACACATTTCTGCATGTGTGTGTGTGTGTGTGTGTGTGTGTGAGAGAGAGAGAGAGAGAGAGAGAGAGAGAGAGAGAGAGAGAGAGAGAGAGAGACCGGTACCAAACCACAAACTGCTGGAACACAGCAGATGTATGGCTTAGTGAAAAGAGGATATGAAATGATACCTTCACAAAAACAGGTGACTTTCACACAGACACATTGATTATGAAATTGATCAAAGAGAGAGAGAGAGAGAGAGAGAGAGAGAGAAATGCTCTGACATTGCAGGAAACCACAGTGTATACAATATGTATGGCAGAACAGGTGAAATCCAGCCTGCCCTGATCAGAAAACCTGACTTCTAATCATCACTAAAGTTAATATGCTCCTCATCAGTGAGCTTGATCATTCAGATTATTTATTTAGTTAAGGTAGATCAGTATTACATACTGTGTCTGGTTTTGTTTTTAAAAAGAGATGAAGACCAGGTCTCACTTTAGGAGCATTTCATTCAGAAATCTAGATAATTACAAAGTGCTCAAAGCATTTGAGATTGACATATCAAATGATTTGGTTAAAATTGTTTATATTAGCAGACGTGCCATGCAATTAAGTAGTAAATATTTGACAGGGAACCAGACTGCAGAGAGTTAGTCAATGAGAAAAACAGATTTTAATAAATTACTTATTGAATAATCCAATAAAAAAAACAAAAAACAAAAAAAAAGCATCATCTGGGTCATCAATATCATCTGGGTCTATCGAAGAAGGATGCCTTCCTAATTTCTTTTGTTGACCAATAAGAGTAACAGAATCATCATTCACTGGGTCTGTGTATTCAGCCTCTCTCCTTAGGGTCCCAGAGAGTACTCCTGTTTCATGCAGGCAGCGGGTGGAGAAGCAGGGCAGAGCGAGACTGATGGTGGTGTGGAGCCATGCTGATCTGTAATGGAGGAGGCTGGTGGAACCATCGCTCAGTGAGCGGACATGTCATTCAGATCTTTAATCACCCTGCCAAGGCCTTAGCCTCTGCGCCAGGCACAAAACGCCACAAACAGCTGGGAGGTTCTGGAACACTGGCTAACCAGAGAGCTGTTCCAGAATAGCAACTCCTTTCTAGAGCTAATGAGTTCTAATGACCTAATAAAAGGCTGGAGTCTGAACCAAGGCAGGGATCGATTCCAAAGCTGGAATCTCAATTGCTAATCACTCCCAGAGCTGTGGTATAGAACTCGGTCCCTTTTGAGTGGATATGATGTTTCCCTTGCCGATCATTTGTTTGTTCTGCCTCATTAGTACGTAAACAGCTAGGACTCATGTAATCGATATGTTTGGGTGATTTATGGCAAACATCTTTGGATGGCCATTATATAACCTCTTCAGCAGGCACAGTAAATAATAAAGCAGAGATCTTCACTTCAACAATAAAAGCATGAAAAAACACTGTATAAATATTAATTTGCTACGTAATGATGCATTTAATTAGCTACAGCTAAATTAAATGGAAGAGGGAATAGCTAAAAAATAATACAGAAATAAATATATAAAAGAAACATTATGGAACACCAATGCCGAAAATGTGACCTTTTCAGATTTGACACAAATGATGTACATGTTTTGTATAACAACAGACTCCCTCACTCACCATGACAATGCCCCCTGACTGTTCAGCCGTACACATGCTCATAATGGGAGCCATACCAATTGTGGTGCCCTGGAAGTACACCCCACTGAAGAGAGAGAGAGGGTGGGGGGGGAGTGAGGGAGAGAGAGAGATCCAGATTCACAAAATAATCCTAAACGCAATCTACGTTCCAGAGTAGGCCAGATGCACTGCAAATGAAGTGAGCCATCTGGACCTGCAGATTCTGTTCTCATCATAGCAGGAAAGTACTGCTACTGACACAGACCATCGGAAGACTCCACTCCATGCCACTCCACAACCGTTTTCATACGGTTCCTCTGACTCTGACTGATGATGCTCCACACCTGCAGCTCATTCATGGACTCACTGGGCCTGAATATAAACTCACTTCCAAGTGATTTTTATTTTATTTTTTTTGGGGTGAAATCTTGCTGAGTCACTTGTCTATTTTTGAGCATGCTCTCTATCTTTTTTCTGTTGCTTTACTTTGGTTTCTATTTCTGGGCTCAAGTTTGATGTGTCTGTCTGGTTTTTTGACTGGTCAGCTAAGTCTCTTAGCCACTGCCCTGCAGTTTTAACTGTGTTTTAACTGCTTTTGGACTTGGAGCTTAATCAATACTCTCTTATAGTGTATCAGTTCATTTTTTAATAACAATTATTTTTGCCTTGTTGTACTATATAGAAGGCATATGACACAATCTTGCTGTGATAATTTTGTCTTCTAATATGTCCGGTGGTGAAGATGGACGGTGTTTCCTAACCTGATGAGCTGTGCGTTGTCATGGGGTTTCTGTGGTAACAGCTTGAGTTTCCTCCAGTCCAGGAATTCGTGCAGTGTGGTGAAGGGATCCTGAGTGACTGAGCATTTGTCCGAGTCACTCCAGACCTCCAGCCCCACCAGGGCTACGCGGATGTTTAGTACTCTGTAGAACTGAATTTCATGTGAAGCTCAAACACATTCATCCTATTCTTAAAACTTGGATTTTTTATGTATGCCTCATTCAGCATCAAGTATTTGTGACTCCCGCTGTACTGTCAATGTTGCATTACATGTTAAACTACATAATTGGCAAAATATATTGGCAAATGGTTTTTTGCAGTTTTCTCTCTGTTTAGCTTTAGGGATGCTTGATGCTATAGAACCAATGCAATACATCAAGGTTCACCAGTTCCAGTTTTGGATGGCCTAAATGCTACTGCTCAGATTAGTGTTTTTAGAGAGCAGGTGCTTGGTGAACAGCTGATCAGTCAGATCAGGTGTAATCAAAAGGAAAAGGCACTGAACTATGTAGCACTGTGTCAATGCAGCAGTGGAACTGCATACCACGGCCACTGAAGAAGGTCGGTCACGTTTACCTTGTCCACATAGTTGGCGATCTCGGCTAGTCTCTGTCTCACTTTCTCCACGTCTTTGCCCTGTTTCTGATACTGAAAATAAAAGGGGGAGAAGGAACCTGTATCTTTTAGGGTTCTCAAGTTGGCCTTAACACTGAGGATTGTAGATGTCGCATGAGGCAAGCGATTTTCCATCTGAGCTTCAATTTGGTGCAGATGTGGAGACTCTCTCCCATGTTTGGGAAAGACTGGAAATGTCTGGCCTGAGGGATGGGCTGCTGGCCCAGTGAACAAAAGAGTCATACAGAATCAAAGCTTGGAAAATCTGTAGGATTCTTCTGATTCTGTATGATCCGAATTATAGGCTTTGAGTATTGAGGCTTGGGACTCTAATCAGAAGCTAAGTGAGCCATGAAAACTTCACTAACAATCAATGTTCTGAAAAAGTTTTGTGGGCTATTATTGCTATTATAATTCACAATGTTATGTTCCTGGTAAAGAATGTCTGGAGGATTCTCATACCTGAACATTAAACGAATAGTTTATTCCCCTGATAGTGGCAGGCCTTACAAACAAATGCACATAAACTAGAAAATCTCATATCGGTGGTCATGTACTAAACATTTGCCAAAGTGGATTAATAGGTTGGACATTTAGAGAACACAACAGAGGTTCAGCTGGAGCACATTTCGAAAGAAGCATTTTGAAGTATGGCATTTAACGCAGTTACTTGGGGGTCAGTTTGAAATGGACCAATTGGGCAAAAGATCAAATGTCTGCAGCTGGAGGTCTTCTCTTCCTGTCTGAGTCCAGAAAAATGACCCTAAAGTGCTACTTAAACAATCTTTCAGCTGACTGACAAACATCTGCTGTATGGGCCATGCAAATAAGCTCCTCTTAATTGACCAACATCTGCTTAAGTGGCTCCCCCTTAGATCAAAGTGCATGACCCCAAGCACTGGGTTAAAGGGTCATGACCATGTGGCAGCAGTGCTTCTGTGTTCCCACAGCTTCAGTGTAGAGGAGGCTGCAGGATTTGTGTTCATTCTTACACAGGGTGTGACATTATTTAGCTTTTAACTGATGGTGAGTGACAAAGAATATTTTTGGTTACATACCTCACGGTTGTCTGCAACGATAATCAGTTCTACGTATTTTGTGTTGCTTTGGGCATGTCTCTTGTGCTGCAGAAAGACAGAAAAGAAGGAGAATGGGGGTATAGAGGTATATCGATGTATCAGGAGGGAATGTGTCAAGGGAAAAAATAATAAATATTATAAAACTAGTGCACATACTCTTACAGTGCCTTGGATGGACTTAATAAAATGCACAACCCAAGCTAAAAGGGTTTTTCTCTGAAGGTTTCAGTCTCAGCCTTCATACTGAATTGGCTTTTCACTGGGATTATTCTTCATGTCCTTTGTGGGATAACACACAATGGGTACCGCATTTGTCTTACATTGCAGTCCTTTTACAAAAACGTTAAATTCATGGGGGTGAAATGAAAATGTTCACAATGAAATAAAGTGTAACCCTCTAGGAAGTACAGTACGTGTGTAAGCATATGTAAGTTCATTTACCAAAGCAGTTAATCTGACATATTTAATAAAATGGTCATTTAGTATGTCAAGTTAAAGTAAGAGAACATGTCAGGTTTGGTATCAGTTCCCAATAAACCACATTAAGGTAGATTCAGCAGAGTGCAGATATTAATCTATGATTAATGAGGTCATTCTGAGTTCACAAAGAATCCTGAATTCCTATTTTCAAGTAATGCCATGCTGTTTGTCATGCCCTGTCTCAGTGCATGCTCTGTAGACTGAACTCCTGCGTTCTAGATTTGCATGAACAGCACGGCCATCTCTCCTATGACTGCTTTGTTGAGCTGTCCAAACCCCATCACACAAAGTTGACATTTTTTGGCTTGTATTGTAAAAAACAAAAAGAAAAACAACTGATCTTTTTTTTTTAAGATATTGATCAGCAGTGTTTTCCCAGTATTAAAACTGAGTCTTAACTCCGGGTGTTCTGGAGCTGAATCAGCTGTGTGGGAATAGTAATGGCTCTGAAGTTGCATGACAAGTCTCAGGATCTGTGCAGCACTTGGACAAAGTGTAAATTGAACTGTCTGTACCCAACATGCTCTCTCTCAGATAAGGAAAAAATGGATGAGAATCATCACTGAACTGATCGGAAAAATATAGAACTAGTTTTAATGCACATACTATGACATTGTGCATTCTGGGCTAATGCAACACTTACAATTTCTCTCTCACTGAAAAGTCTCTAATGTCTCCCATGGCTTTAAATAGCAACCATTCCCCTTGCTTTTGGTGACTGATCTCTTTAATTGGTATAAAAGCATTTGCACATCAGCAACATCCTTAGAGTTAAGAGGGACTGTGAGTCTTGCCCTCAGCATCCATAACTGAAGCTGTGGGGGGACCAAGGAAACCTGGCTGGGACGTAGCACCATGGACCATGTGTGTGGTGGACAGACAGGGGGCACACTGTCCTTTATCATATGTAGAACCATCATTTTGAATCTTCTGTGTGTCCTGAAGATTGCTGGCTCTGAATGGACCGGCAGTGCATTGTGCTCCTGACAGATAATATAATGCCAGCTTACACTCATCAGGCCAAGCTTCAACTCCTTCCAAGAAATCTCATTCAGCCAGCACAAATCCTGCCCCATGACACTGACTCAGGGCTTTTATACAGCAATAGAAACCTGCTTGTTCATGCTCACATGGACCAAAAGCAGGATCACATTGTGGCCTCTTCCCACATCCCTGTCTGAAAGACACAAGTGGATGGACCCTGGGACATTTGTTAAAGCAATCATCATATTAATGCAAGCATATTAACACTGACAAAAATACTAGTACGATTTTAAGACTAGTACGAGTATCAAAAATGACATCACATGACGGATGACTGCATAATTTGAAACTGAACCATAACTATTTTACACCAAGCTCACCAAGATTTGAGAACCCGTCTATTTGAAAATGCAAGAAATCTATATGTGGTCCTGAACAACCAGTTCTCATTCTCTGTCCATGTTACTAACATGGCCTAGACATACAGAGTTCACTTATATAACATCAGGAGGGTTTGGCTATTGCTTTCCAAAGATGCCATTAGCATAAGGATTTCTTCCAGGCAGGCAACACAGAATTACTGTAAATCACTCTGTTAAATGCTGTAAATGTAATGCAAATGCATCCTTGCCATTTGCACCCTGTTATTTTCTCCTGTTTTCACCGTTCACTCATTACGGACTTATGAAATAACTGAAGCGCTAGAGAATAACTATGCCTATACCTCCACTCCTACTCCATTCCCATTTACATCCCCTCCGCCATCTTTCCCCCCGTGACATTTCTACCGTCCTCCTTCTCTACGTATCCTTCTCTCTCGTTATCACCCAGAGCAGCAGCCCAAATGTGTCCGAGTTCTCTTCAGCCCTCTGACATTCAGACAGTCAGCTCCACCTGTCCGTTAATGGAGGTGGAGTCTGCCATCTCAATCTCTGTTTTGTTATTGTACATTCAATTTGTTCATAAAATGTGTCTCTCTGTAATAAACTGCTTTAAAATAAGTCTCAGTAACAACTACAACATCACCACAAAATGGCCTTCTATGGATAAATTAGCATCACTTATGTGTATAGCTACTACCACTATCTTAAGCTTATAATGTAGGATAGTGGTGTTAATATTGAAGCTCGTTCATGTATAAAAGGTACCAGTAAAAGGAACCGAGTTTATAAGGGCACAGTGATTAAAACCAAGACTGCAGGTTATTAGCTGGCTTTGAATCTATCATTCTCCGGATACAGATGACATTACAGCTGCTACAGACTGTGCATGACTAAGGGTGACATCAGACCACACTGGAGATGCAGTGAGGCCATGTGCAGAAGGCTATTTGGAGACCTTTGCAGAAAAACATTGCCTGGGAAATATTAAAAGTCCTCCACTTTATTAAAAACTGAACGACGTCCCCATGTGTGCCACACTGTAGCGGGTTAGATGGGAAAAGCTTCAACTATGAGGGTTTTGGCTGAACATCATTACTTGTGTAAACCACAATTACTATGATATTTGCCAAAACGCCTTGGCATTTCTTTTTGAGGATTACCTATCCCAGATCTGTTTCATGATCATATTTAATTTTCATTTTAACTATTTTCTCAATTTTCTCATCATTAACAAGCAAATTCTGAAAGTATTATCTGGTACTTCTTCAACCACTTCTTCAGTTGTCTAAAGGATAGCTATTTAGATAATTCTTATCTGGTAGCCACAAACCACGGATGTCCAAGAACCTTTGTGCATATACACAAGCACATTACATTTTAAAGCACACGGCCTGCTACTCAAAACAAAACCTCCAGTCTCTACAGTGAAATAAAAATAACACACATATGACATGTTTAAACACTAACAAACATTTGCTATCACAGTTCTAAATGTGTAATCCACCAATGATTAAAAAGTAGTGCAGTTTGAATCCAAACAGATGTGTGAAGAGAGGTGACAGATGCTTCCCGAAGGTGTAACCTGAGCCGAACGTGTGTACGTTTTGATTTAATCAATACAGTGTTAAAGAAGTAAATGTTCATCAGGTTTAGTTGACCTTGGTTTTGGACCAAAATGGTGCAATGAAAAGATCTAAGTGACGTTTAAAGAGGGTGCATTATTGGAGCTGGACCTTTTGTCACAAAGGCTGCTCAATGGAAAGGACTTTTAAATGGAACAGTGATTCAAATCACATCTACATTTAGCTGTGTGGGAAAGACATAATTGGAAATGGTTCTATGATGGAATATGACCACCTCATATTTATTGGTCATGATGATTGTGCAATACATAAGAAGGAGAAAATGAAGAGAACTTGATATGTTTTAAGTACACTAAAAGGGAAAATCAATACAAAACTGTTTTCCTTTATCCCCCAATGACATTTTCAAATGTGCTATCTGTCCTGGGAGGGATCTCTTTCACACTGGCAGCACTCCCATCTACAAGACACAAATGGTCACTGAACAGTTTGATGAGGATGAAAATGATGTGAATTATGTTGTACAGCTCTCATGGTCACTGCTTCTAAACCCAGACAAACACCTATGGGAGTCTTTGGACTGACATGGTATACAGTGCTCTCTGCCCCATCATCAAAACTGCAGTGGAAGAATATAAATATTAGAAAAAAAAATTTGGTGGCTCATTTTGCTGGGATGATACGTTTTTTTGTTCTTATCATCCATGGCAGCAATGAGTCTTTAGTGAAATCAAACCAAGCAGTCAAGCATCTAGGTAACTGAGGGAACTGTGTCATTACAGCTCTTCTGACATTCTCAGTGTTCAGTACTTCAGTTCAGAACCCTCATTATACAGGACCCCTGAATTTTTGTTTGGAACATCAGTTTCAACACAATATTCAGGTTCATGATCAGTTCAGTGACAGTCCAAAATTCCCTCAACATTACTCCCCTTATTAGGACGTGATCTTACTGACTGTAGAAGTCACGTGTGATGCTGACAATGTCTTTTGGCTTTCCTGAGACAAAAGAGGGGACCATGTTGTAGAACCAACCTACTATTTCCTTTCTCCTTGGGTATGTTTTTGCCAAAAATAAAAGAGCAAACAATTGATTAAAATAAAGGTAAATATAGTTGATTTAAATGGAATACAATTAAATATTAATATTAAAATTAATTAAAAGTGAAAAAATAAACATTTGAATTTAATTTGAATGGTTTTACAATTTGCATATGTCTCCCTTGTGCACATTCAATCAGTTTATTAGCATCTTTGATAAGTGTGTCTAGGGCTAGGTAGTGTTAGTGTGTAAGGTTACGTAGTGTTAGTGTCTAATTTATTCTCAGTAGGGTCTAGGCCAGGGGTGCCCACAAGTTTTCAGCTTGCGAGCTACTTATAAGATGACCTAGTCAGAAAGATCTACTGGGGGGTTGGGGGTTGTGAGGTGGCGAACGTATTTTGTAGAGCGGGGGGGTGGCGAACGTAATTTGTTGAGCGGATTGCAGATTGGCTACCATGAATGTCAATCAAAATACAACCGTCAGTGCAGATGGGCGATTCATCTACTACTTTTTAATGTCATGCGATCTACACACATTTATTGATCGACGTAATGAGCACCCCTGGTCTAGGCATTTGTGTGTTTTGGAGTTCATTATGAACAAAGTAATTTGAGTCAGTAGTTTGCTTTTGCTAGAGATGCATTTTAATGAACTGATGTTTTTACGATTTGTGTTTAAGGGTTTGAAAAATTTTTGAAATATAATTTCAAATTTGTATTAGTAGTGAATGTATTAGCAGTGAAAAATGTAATGTGTCTTGTTCACAGTGATATTAATCACTATAAACACTGATGGCATATTGTCATACCATTACCTTATGTGAACTCATGAAAGGTTAAGTCATAGAAAGGTGTCGTGTGATTGGACATCTTGGTTAGCTTACCCTGGCACCACGTGAGCTGAACAAGGCCCCCAGACTGTCAGAGACGTGGGGAAACATGTGGGATTTGTGGGTCCTATGACCACACGTGCCCTGTGTGAGGTTGAGATGCTCAGCTCTGAAGAGATGATGTAGGGTGCTGTTGGACTCTTGGGTAGGCTCTAGGACCAACACTTTATCTTTATACATGATCAGCCCTCTATGAAGACAGAGAAAGAGAGAGAGGGGGGGAGGGAGGGAGGAGAATATAAACAACTAAAACTGAAATAGAGATTGACACTGAAAATATAAAAGCAGGCTATATTCAAAAGGATGAGCAACTCCCTTAAGCGCACTGCTAAGGTGTAAACATTAATGTCTAGCCCTTCTTTCTGATGGGAAGTGGTTTTTCCTCTTTCCCACAAGTTAAGACAGCTTGACAATGTTCTGGAAACTTGGCTATTTCAACATCCCAGCCACCGATGGTCAGCACAGCATCAATTTTGTGGATATTTTACAGAAACAACACTACTCATGCAACCCTAAAACCAATGTTTAGTGGTTATGGGATATGTTTCAGAACGGTTTTCTCACACTTTAAAGTTACACATTGATTTAAAGTGACATGCTCCTCTACTCCTCTACAGAGGGATAGCCAAACCTTGAGCTGGACCACATAAATATCTGTGCAAACCCCACTCACACAAGCATTGCAAACCAAAATCAACGCTAATTTATTTTGGCTTAAATGCCAAGAAACACAATTCTAGTCAGGGGAGCTCTGAGGATGTGTGTGTATCTGTGTGTGTGTGTTTGATGCAGGGTTGCAAGACAGGTTGCAGCTGCACACCAAACCTAAATAAAGAACTTAGGCAATAAAGGATCTCACTGCAGAGAGAGAGGAGACACTTGCTGGCTGATATGTGAGGACATTCCTATTGCTGTCCAGCAGAATTATCAGTAATTATCCTGGCATGACATGCTACAGTGTGTGTGTGTGTGTGTGTGTGTGTGTGTGTGTGTGTGTGTGTGTGTACATATCTTTAGATCGATTGCTTTTTTGCTTTTTTTAATGTAACTCGTGAATGCATATGGATTTTTTTTCATAATCTTATTATTTATTAAACACTAATTAATTTGACTCCCTGGTATTTGTATGGCAATATTTATGCCCACTATCCTTTGTTCACCATGATCAAATGAAGAAGAGTCTCATGAAGAGTCTCCATTGTTTCATCTAGTGTAGCTTGATACAGTCTAGGATAATTAACACCAGTGTAGCCATGAATCAAACGGCTCCCTTGTCAAACAGGACGGATGAGCTGCAGACCTCCAGCGTCATGGCGATGTGAACTCACAGAGCCTGGTGAGTCACTGCTCACATCCAGACTGTGTCCTTAAACCAGACTTCCTTCAGGGCACTCTAGATGTAGAGTGCACGCCGAGCCCTGAGAGAGCAGTGGACCGTGGGTAATGTCAGAATCTGGATGGGTTGGCGCGTGGGTTTGTGTGTGTGTTTGTGTGTGCGTGTGTACGAGGCGTGGGGTTATTGTGGTGATCTCCATGAGGGAGGGTACTACAGTAACACACCTGAGTCCTGTACAGGTGCTGAGGATGACGTCAGAGTGCCTGTGGCCGATCACCTCTCCATGATAGTAGCAGTTTGTCTGAAAGACACACAAACAAGGGTCTAATGCACAGCCCTCATGACGCTGACGGATAACAGCATCAACACTCTCTGAAGGTGTGTGTGCGTGTGTGCAGACAGTGTCCTCCTTGTTAATCTACATTAAGATTTCTACTGACAGAAGTAATATAGTAAGTCTGTGAGCCATTTATCAAGAAGACATTACACACGACCACTGCCTGTTTTCAAACAGCACCTGCTGGGATAGAGAGAAAGGGAGAGAGAGAGACAGAGAGAGACAGAGAGAGAGAGAGAGAGAGAGAGAGAGAGAAAGAAAGATAGAGAGAGAGACAGAGACGCATTTCAGCACAAAGCTGGTTTGTTTCATTCAGAAGGGAGGACTTGTCTTCTTTGGACTGAAAACATGGCTTTGGGGTTCTTGTTCCCGCACTGATCTTCCCAGGTCTCTTTCTCACAGGCACAGACACCCACAGCCTACACTCCCCCTGTCTGTGCACAGGCCTTCAAAAGGAAACATTCCACTCTCTCTAGAGGGGGGGGGGGGATTTTTGTTGGGAAAAAGTTTAGATTTTTTGCCTCCATTTAGAACTGGAGTCTTTGAACTGTGTGCAACAATGACAAAATAGCAAGCATGCAGTCTGACTGTTTTAGCCATGTGCTACTACCCATTGTGTGGTGTCAGGTCATTATGTCTGTACTCAGGCACGGTTCCTCTCTCCCATCTCAGGGGATCTCCCAGCCTGAAGGCTGTCATTTGTCAGAACATCACTCCGGCTGGTACAAGCTGACAAGGCGGTTAGCTCAAAATTGTCAAGCCCACCGGTGGCATATTTCCTGCACTTCCAGAGGTGGAAAGGACATTCCTATCACATTAAATATGAAATACACAGTGGAGCAGTGAACAGCAGGGAAGGCACCTGATTTAGCAACCGGCTGAAGACATGAAACCTTGGATGTTGTATTAAGGGAAAGCCACATGTGCACTCTACACTGGGTGCTTTTAATTTTAATTAGCCAACTTGAGGCCATTCGTTAGTGAATGTTTCTGATCCAGAATGTGTACTGTATAAAATGACCAGATGACCAGTTCACACTGGGCCATAGCTAAGGCTCAGACTAAAGCAGCTGCCATGTTTCCAGTAACAAACACACGTTCATTCATTTGACCACTTTGTGTAACGATGGGTGTACCAACTATTACACACCGTGTTAAAACCAAGAGAGTAATAGACCCAAGTACCGACAAACACAAGTAGTAAAAAATGTGAGACCCCTGAAGGGAAGTTCAGGGTCAGGCATGCATAACACCGATTCCGAGGTAAACTGCTTCTTAAGGCAGTCGATCGCTGTGCTTCAGGAGACCAGATGAAGGGACCGGGGGTTCTTTTAGTGAGAGCGATGAGAGGGGCTGCCAAGGTGCTGAAACCCTTAATAAAACAACAGTAAAATTTAGCAAAACCCAAGAAGCGCTGAACCAAACGGAGTAAGGTGGGTGTAGGTAATTGAGCCCGGATCTTACATGGATCCATAGATAGGGTTTTATGGGCTATGTGGTACCCTAAAAAGCCTACCCCACGGACGTGGAATTGAGATTTCTTGAGTTTTATGTAAAGGTGTAAAGTTATAAAATTCGCCTTAAGTGTTTAACGTGCTCAGACTCAGAATGACTATAAATGAGGATGTCATCCAACTATACAAAAGAATACCGGTTAAGAGCTTCTCTTAGCACCTCGTTAATAAAATGTTGGAAGATCACTGGGGCATTCATAAGACCAAATGGCATCACTAAATATTCATAATGCCCCGAAGGAGTGATAAAGGCAGTCTTCCATTCATCACCCTCTCGGGCCCCTGACCAAATTGTAGGCACTCCGGAGATCAAGTTTAGTGAATATAGATGCTTGTTGGAGTGCCTCGATTGCAGTGGCCATGAGTGGTAAGGGATGACGATCCTTTATCGTTACTTTGTTGAAGCCACAATAATCAATGCATGGTCTTAACCCTCCATCCTTTTTTCCCACAAAAAAGAACACGGTCCCGGCGGGGGAAGTGGAAGGCCTAATAAAACCTGCCGCTAGGGCAGGGGTGGCCAACCCGTCATAGACCAAGAGCCACTTATCTTACTGTGTTACGGCAAAGAGCCACATCGTACATGGGCGAGTGTAGATTGTTAACCGAGGGGGGCGAGTGTAAATCATTAGCTGTGAAGACAGTCAAATGCGTGTTTTCCACTACTCCGGTTTTAAAACTATTAGCGGCTCGCTAGGCTTGTAAACAAACTGCGCACTCGCGAGCCGCAGGTTGGCCACCCCTGCGCTAGGGCCTCTTGTATATAGTCATCCATGGCCCTGTGTTCCAGAAAGGCCAAAGAAAAAAGACGACCCCTAGGGGGGTTAGAACCAGGAAGCAGGTCGATGGCTATATCATAAGGTCTGTGGAGCGGAAGGAAACTAGATTTCCTTTTGTCGAAGACCTCAGTCAGGTCGTGGTAGTCACGGGGAACCTGAGCGAGGTCTACAGGTTCAGGAGGGTGATCAGTAGGAGACTTTGGGTGTTTCCTGATATAAGTCTCTTGACAGTCAGCCCCCCAACTTCGTACAGTGCGGGTGAGCCAATCTACCTCTGGGTTTTGGCATTGCAACCACGGAAATCCCAGGGTGAGATGCATCTGAGGGGCATTAATCACATAGAGGGTGAGCTGCTCCTTGTGACCCTCTATGTTCATGTCAACCGGTATAGTTTGTTTGGTGACTTCACCGGAGGTTAAAGCACTCCCATCCACCGCCGCCACCGAGAGGGGTTTATCTAAGCTGATGAGTGGGATGCCAAGTTCAGTGGCCAGAGATGCATCTATAAAACTGGCTGCAGCACCTGAGTCGATAAACGCCAACAAGCGTTTCTCCTCAGTGCCCCGCCAGGCTAATGACACATGGGCGTACAGTCCGTTGCTAGGAGGACTTGTGACAGGACCCACCAGGGTCTCCTTCTTCACTGTAGCTCAGGACACTTTGACTTTTGATGCCCCTCACTACCGCAGTAGGGGCACCTGCCTTCCTGGAGGTGCGTCTGTCTCTCCTGCTGAGTCAGGCATGTGTGACCCAATTGTATAGGCTGTGGTTCGTTATTGGATACACGTGACTCAACAATATGGGGAATTTCTGTAGTGAACGTTGTGACCTGGGACTTTGTTCTTTTGGCCTGTTTACACTCACGGCGATTGTTGTCGAGGTGTTGATCATAGTGTCCAGATCTGCCAGGGGGTCACGGAGTGCTAGCTCATCTTTCAATTCGTCAGAAAGACCTTCCTGATAGATAGCCAGCAGGGCATCCATACCCCACCCGCTCTCAGAAGCTTGCGTCCTGAACTCTATTGAGTTTTCAGCCACAGACATTCTACCCTGACGTAACCGTAAAAGACGAGGACCAATCACTCTTCCTGATGACGGATGGTAAAAGGCACTTTTCATGGCTGCCGAAAAGTGATCATAGGAGGAGCACACAACAGCCTGAGCTTCCCAGAGGTGAGAGGTGAGCCATTATGTAGGCTACCTTGACGCATTCTGTGAGAAAACTTGAGGGTTGCTGTTCGAACGTGAGAGAACATTGTAATAAAAAAAAAACCCTACACCCTTCGGGATCTACTGAGTACTGAGCAGGAGACAGGAGAGTGGGTGTCATTATGAACTGAAGCAGCCAGTGTTATAACTGGCCTGGCAGAGAGTGATTGGGGAAGAGCTGAATTAGTACTGTCTAAGGTCTGGATAGCAGCAGTGACATTGCTCAATTGCTCCATTATCTGCTGAAGCATCTGTTCATGATTGGAAAGCTGTTTTCCCTAGGTTACTAGAGCAGTCTTTTATTTAGCTGCTCTGCGTTTCACAGCTGGGTCCATGTTAGGCTGAATCGTTCTGTAACGGGTGTACCAACTAGTACACAACGTGATAAATCCAAGTGAGTAATAGACCCAAGTGCCAACAAACGCAAGTAGTAAAAAATGTGAGCGTGCGTCCACACACTCACACAGCAGCAAAATGAAACAAAAAAGATGCGGAAGAAACTCAACACGTCAAAAATAAACTCGACCGCAAAACACGGGTGGATAAACAACAGAAAATGACGTGGAATGCTCGACAAAAGACAATACTCAACCGTAGATACACAGGAGGAAAAATAACAAAAGAAACAGAAATAACGTGGAAGAAACTCAACGCGTGAAAACGAAACTAAGGACGCCAGGGGAAGTAACTGGCTGCAGGCAGACACTGCAACAAACAAAAAGCCCTTCACAAAATAAATATGAAATGGATAGGAAGAGAAATAGCTGGGGGAAAACTTGAGAGAGGCCAGATAGTGGCGTGGGAGATAGATACTCGAATAAGCCATAGAAAAGTAATAGAGACAAGAGAGAGGGAGAGAAAGCATAAGGTGGCGAGACACCTTTCTTATAGAACGCAACAAGAGGGAGCAGAGAAAGGGCTGACAAAGTGAAGACGAGCCAAAATGATTCAGCAGTGACCCATTTCCACAAGCTTCCTTAAGAAGCCATAGCAACAGCTGAAACGGATCACTGCTGATTGCGCCTATTGAGTCTAAGACTGACTCGGGTGCCTCTAGTGGTGGTAAGATGAGCGGCAGCCGAGCCAGCCCTGACACTGTCTCATGTGTTTGGTCTGATCAAATACAAACATGATGCACCTTAACCAAGTGAAGATGGAGTAATAACCATAACTTCATCAATGTAAAATGGCCAGCAAAACACTATACTGGGTCATATATTTGCTGTTATTACATTTTTTTGCTCCTAAGCATTTTATTACCCCTCCAAGCAGCCCAGAACTGTCTAATGTGGGAGACAAGCCAAGCCTTTGCCTGTTAGGACCAAGTAACACACAACAGAGATGTTGTTGGCAGAGACGGTTTCTTAATGGTACTCTGAATTTTTTCCTTAAGAACAATCTCTTCACATTTTTGCAAATAGGTTGCAATGTTGACCCCTGAGAAACATGAAAGTATGATAGGTGGTGGCTGAACGCTGTCATTTAGTGTTAGAAAGACTAAACCCCTCCACATGGCCTCTATGTGAACTGGCTTATGGATTTGCTGTTAAGTCTGTACATTGTTGGTCAGTGACAGTTTTTTTTTTTTTGTTGATATGACTTCATACTCCTCCACACTGAATTTGAAATAAAACACTGAGTGCAGAATGTCAAATTGAATTTGAGACTAGTTCCTCTACTTTGGACGAACCACAAAGGAATCTGAGCATATTCCCTTCACTTTGTAGGACACAGGGAACTGTTTAAGGATCTTGGTTCTTGGCCTGCTGATGACTGGTGTGCATTGTTACATCAATAGTTCATCAGTAGAGGTGGATTTAGAAACTTCATGTAGAGGCTCAACTGTGTCCTTCAACCAGAGTTCCAGAGTGTCAGTGACAGAAAAGCAGACAAACAAAGAATAAATCAACCAGAGACAGCTGGACTCAAGTGTCTGTCAGACAGATAGGAAGAAATAACGAACCTGTAACCAAGAAAGATCACACTGGATGAGTGAAGTACTGTTCAATCACTCCCTCCCACAGTGAAGCAGGGATGGGCATGATACAATCCAGGAGTTATCCAGGGTGTATTCAGGACGTACAGAAGGAAGTACAAAGGTTAACCATAAGGAGAAGAAAAAAATGCAACGATGATTCCCCATCATGCACTGCAAAGTCTTAAGAAAGGAAAATGCTGGCGAGTTCTGAAACGGAATCCTATTAACAGATATGAGCAAGGTTAAGCCGGTCAAAACTGACTGAGTGAGAAAACAGTGGAGGAAAGAACTGCTTGGAACTTCTGATTCAATGACGCACATCAATAGTCATCAATTTCCTAGCCAGCTGGTGATAGATAAACAAGTCCAGTGACTTACAGGCCAGTGAAACAAGGGGCATATTATATATATATATATATATATATATAACTTGCTTCAAATTAAATCTGTTCTTTAACCTTGATGTGTCATTTGAAATCCAGTTTTCAGAAGATGAAGAAGAAGAAAACTTGATCGTGCTAATGCATGAGCATACCTAGCTGCCAGAACAGGGACTCTTGCCTTTACCAATGATGACAGCAGCTGGACGCATCATTAAAATACACTTTTAAAAAAACCTACTTTTAAAAAACCTAGTGACTCAGATTCAAGCAAATGCTGCAAAGCTCATCGGCATGTCCTTCACCGCACAGCAGGACAACACTCCAAATCTGCAGCAACCATGGAGGTCTTAAGGAAGCCCCTTATCATGTCTGTAATCCAACGTAATGCACAGTGAGTATGCTCTTCTTTACAATGCAGGAATCACAAGTGTATACGCAGCGAGAGCTCCAGTGGTAAATGAACCTACAGCACTTTTTTGTCACCCTGTGGGGTGCCTATAGCAACACTGCAGGTGGTAATTCAGGACGGATATCTGTGTCTTTCAGTCTCTGCAGTCATTGACTATAGGGCACATAAAACATGACAGTTTTATCTGATTAAGGCACCCTGAAATATGGGAGTGCGTATAAGATAGGATGTAATTTCTATTCTGCACTTTAAACCAATTTTCATTTTTTCAAATTTCATTTTATGATCAGAGCCAAAATAACAAAATGTATGTCCAGTTATTTACATGTTCTTCCATATACATGTACTCAGAAGTTAATGTATGAGGGTATGTTTGTGTAGAGTGGTCCAGGCTGTTTGCCCTCAAAGGACATGGACTTGTGGCAGTTTGGATGACCAAAAGACCTCTACGTAACGTGGCTTGGGACCAGGACCTGCGGACATCTGGATAATGTGAACTGTGTTCATCGCCTCCCTTCAAAACAAGCAGGCACACGGCACCGTCATATTCCAACTCAGCCTCTCTCTCTCTCTTAATCATTTCTCCTAACAGTTCATGTCTAGGCTTGTCATTGGAAGCACAGAGGACCTGTCACAGCTGATGTCCATGATGACTTGATTAATTAAGTAAAAAAAAAGGTGAGAGTAACAAGAAGTCAACAGTTAATGTCCAAACTGATACGTCATTCCCATACCCTGTTCTGGGATCAAAGTCTGGGAAACATGCAAAGAATAAAACCAAAAGAAAGGAACAGAGGGGGGAGGGGGTGGAGACGCAAAGAGAAAAAGACATCAAAAGCCCTAATGCAGCAGAGAATGCAAGATAAAAAAGATGATTAACACATTCACTTGCTGCCCTTTACCTCTGAACCCTGACCAAACCATCACAGATGCTTGCTGCACTCAAATGTCAAAGCAGTGGGATAAGATTTCAGAACGAGAAGGCAAAAGGTTGTAGCGATGGTGATGGAGCAGTGAGGACACTCCTACTCAACACAGCATGGTGGAGCAGCAATCTTACTGTGGCCGTAGGTGAAGTGTTGACAACACGCCTTCCCTCCAGGTAGTGTGTCTCTGTGTAATGGCTGGCAAACAGCCCCCTGCAAAGCATGAATACACACACACACACACACACACACACACACACACACACACACACACACACACACACACACACACACACACAGTAAGAAAAAGAAGAAGAAACATAAATAGGCCCTATATACAGTAAGCATATACAGGCTATTGTGTTTGTGCATGGGAGTATGCTAATGTTTGGAGCCTGACTGTCCATTTGTAAACCACAACAGCCGGTGACGCCTGTTTCAGTGATGTTAACTCTTGGAGATCCTTAAGCCAGTTCCTCATTTAGGGTGTTGGAGCGATGTAAGCCAGCAGTAGCTGGGTGCCGTACTGGGGTAAGGTGGCAGACTGGTGTCTCAGCATGTATGGGTGAAGTGATGAGGGTCAAACAAGATTAGCAGGATCCTGGACTAGTATGCAACACTACTAGTGCGGTCAGTAAAGCTGTTATGTGTACCAGTATGTAAGGAGCAGAGGACCTAATTTAGTTTAGTGAGACCTAAACCCTAGAGCAGGGGTGGCCAATCTGTCAGAGACCAAGAACCACTTTTTTTTACTATGTTACAGCAAAGAGCCACATCATACACATGGGCACACTTGAACATCACACATCCCTTTGCATAAAAAAAAAACATGAACACAAACTTCAATATAAACGTAAGGATCCGGAACGCCCCTAAAGCATGGCAGGGTTGGCTAATGTGAGTGTTCCGAACCACGCCCAGGCGAGATCTGCTTCAGGACTTTGGCACGGTTGGAGGAAGTGGCCCACGGCGCGGCGAGGTTGCTCATGCATGCGCGCATGCACACTACGAGCTGTTATGTATGCAACTGTTGTTTTCTAGGTAAAAGGTGGATAAACTCCATTATCAACACTCATTACAAAGACACTGACGTGACCTGCGTTCACCTTTAGGAAGAAGAGAACAGACAGCAGCAGTAGTTTTGAAGCCTCCCTCAGTCGTCTGCGGTGCCTTTGCTGCACCTCGTATGTGGATTATTACAAACGTGTGACAGAAGACCGCGTCTCAACCACGAAACTCAAAGCACAATCACAATAGCACAGATACTTCATACTGCTAGTCTCACGTTTTCCACTACGCCAGTTTTAAAAGTGTTAGCGGCTCGCTAGGCTTGTAAACAAACTGTGTACCATGAAGATGTAGCAGTGTGTCGCCCTCAGAGCTGATGAGGTAACCGGGCCACAGCACAGATCGTTTGTTCAGGTGAGAGCGTGGCCGGCTGGGGACTCTCCCCAATCGGACCTGGACACAGCAGCACGGTTCGGATGCCCCTAGTGTGAGTTAGCCACTCCTGCCCTAGAGTATATGCAGGTTTAGCCTGCCTTGAGACTCTCTAGGGCAGGGGTACTCAACTGGCGGACCGCGGTCCGGATCCGGATCCGGACCCGAACGCAGTCCTGTCCGGACCCAATCTCATTCCTGATTAACTGGATATGGACCAAAACCAAACCGTAGCATTTATTTCAGGGCTTTTGAAAAAACACTCCGTCACGAGTGTTACGTTCGCCCCCCCGCTCAACAACTTACGTTCGCCACCCCCGCCGCACCGGACCTCAGGTCACAGGTATCTGCCAAAATTGGACCGCGGACAAATTTAGTTGAGTACGCCTGCTCTAGGGTATATGCATGCAGGTTTAGCAGGTTGCTGAAGTAACAGGTTTTTGATGGGTGCTTCAGTATGCAGTGTCACCAAGACATTTGGTCCATCTTATTTAAAATCCATTACAAAATAACTTTGACTGCGTTTAAATGATGCAATGAAAAGAGGCCTATAATGGCCATAGATAACTGTCTCTCTCTCTCAGCAGTGAAATTAGGTCCTCATTAAGTTCAGGGACTGTGAGGGTGAGTTGGACATACATCATTTGTCCTCTGCAACATGTGTTTCTCTGTGGCTGTGTCTTGTTAGCCACAAACGGACCCCAAAAAGACAACAAATGAATCATAATAACAACCTCAGTGAGTAATGCCGAAATAGGCAAAACAATATCTACTGGCATTATCAGGATTCCTCCTCTGGCCATGTTTGAGAAGAGCTATGAGTCAAGGGACCCAACTGCCATGTGGGAAGACAGTAGGATGAACAGTGTTAAATCTTACAGCCGTCATGCTGAGCTCAGATGAACTCCATGTGACAAAACAAAAAAACTGGACAAAACACCTAAGAAGCGAATACAGTTTTGCCAATAAATGTATCTCTGGCGTTTACTCATGTGGGTTCTGCATTGAACCATCTCTAAGCTAGCATTTCAACTTTGTCATTAAGCAAACACACATACTTTCATCATGTCACCATGGTAACTTACAGTTTCAGACCCATAGTATCCTGGTTACCAGCTAAAATGTCACAGGCTGCAAACACACTTGGTTGTCAAGGAGATGTAGTTTAAATTAAGTCTGTGGCAGTCAGAGCAAGAAAAGTAGTCATTAACGCCAATCACTGATGGGCCGGAATAATATGTTGGAAAGGCAGATGGGTCACACAACATTTATTCTGTTTCATGTATCATCTAGTTTGTAAGACCCAGGTCCACCTAAATGTAGAGTTCATTAAAATGTGGTATGCTGTCTTGTAGGGGTATGAGATGTTGCACAATAACCTGAGCCTGTACCTTATTAGGTCTTCATGAAGATCCTACATACATGTTATGCATATTAAGCAAGCAAAACCTCAAAATGATATGGAGAGCACACATTGTACCAAAGTTTCTTCAAAATGGACAGTATTAAATGCAATAACTTGTTTTACCAGCTCCCGTAGAGAGAAAGTGCTTGTCGGTCTCAGTTCCAGACGTGGAAAGTGATTTTCTGTTTATTACAGCTTAAATCCCATTTGGCTCTGCTTCTGTATTCATGATTCCAGATAGAGAGAATCTTAAACAGGCCCAGGCTGTAGAGATCTCTTAAACAGGCCTTGAGCCAGGGACACTGAACACTAAAGCTTTACCAGAATGTTGTAAAGAGTCTAAGAGTGGAAACTGTGACCTCCTGAACAATGCCAACTCTGCAGACTGATCAGTCAACATAGAAAAGACTTCCAGTAATCCAACATCCACCCATCCAAATGGAAAACGATACTTTTTGTGTAGAGCGATAAAGATTAAGAGCAGACTTAGTCTGTTCTATGGTCTCGCTTACTAATGATGAAATCCAACTGATCTTTGAAAACTAACCACAGAAGAATTTGTCTGTAAATTAAAACGGACATGAAGTCATCAACAGAAATCCAAACGTATCCAAAAGATATAATTCATCTTCATGGAAATTGATTCCAAATCCAATTAGCCTTGCCTCATTCAGCAGTAATCCGGCAGATGTATTGTACTAATAGTGTGATCCACTGTGAACAGATTTCAAACCCCAATGAACCACTTTTGGTAAGGTGCCACAGGACACAGCTTCACAGACACTGCGGACAGAGGCTGACATTCGGGGTCAGTCATCTAGCCATTCCTTTATCTCTAGCAGACGTCCTGACAGGCTGAGGTTATTGAAGTAACACATCAAGAAGTCACCATGAAGAAGGTCCCACACACTGAGGTCGTTAAACTGTTGGAACTATAACCAGAACTCACAGAGAGACAGCAGGATAGGGTCTTTTACGCACCCCTCCACAGCTCAAGCACAATATGGATGTGGCCTTAAGCATACGCAGTACAGCCTTGCTTTGACAATATCAGCAGATGGATGGTGATTTTTTTTGTTTGTTTGGTGCGTAGCCCCCCCCCCCACCCTTCTGTTAAACAAGATATGGGAATATGGTTCTGTTTCAGGTGATAGATATGATAAAGGGGAGACTGGCATAAGACAGACGCTACAATGCATACTTTGCATTTTTGCATTATGCATTAGCAGAACTGCATGGCAAAAGTGTATGAAGGTCCTTTGAGGGAACATGGAAGAGTGGAAGGAAATCTGTCTGCTTTTCCGTGTGACTCTTACGAATAAAGGGACGAATAAAGGGGGTAATCACATCACCATTGGAGAGGTGAGAACACACACACTCATAGTAAAAAACAAAACAAAAAAAACAGTTTGGTATGTCTTACTAAGAACTCATATTCTCGAACAGAGCAGCTGTGTGTGTGGTCTGCTCCATTGTAAATGTTGTCTTGTCCGTTTTACTACAAATCACTAATGCCAAGGAAGCCAGACTGAGTGCTGCAAACAATCTCATTGGTCCTATTCTGATAGAATTTTTATGTTTTTTCAGTTTTTGGCTTCCAGCAGCGAGCTAACCTAAGGGTCAGTCACTGCTCAGGCAGAAAAGACCAAACTCTGTTGGTGCAAAAAATGGAAACTTCTCATTTTGCTTACTGAAAATTCAGAGGAGTGTTCATCTTGAGGTGATCTTCAGTGTGTTGCTCGCATTTCTCTATATGTTCCTAAATATCTACTTGTTGTCAATTATCTCCCTCTAGTCAATAATCGAGATCTGGACTGGCCATCTGAAACTCTATTACAGACCACCCATTACCATTACCATGGTGACTGCCTCCTTGGAGATTGATGCCTGAGGGCCAAGCAGGTTCCCAAGAAATCAATACAGTTCCATCGCCGGTAATGTGCAAGTGATGAATGACACTGGCATGGCACACAGCACCAATTACAGGCTACGGGTGATTGATAACAGAGGAAACAATGGCAGGATAATTGAAATTAGGGGCTACATGAGATAGTTATTAACTGAAGTGAAGGGACAGATGGTGGTACAATGTAGTGACTTCTACAATTAATATTCACAAGTTATTACAATTATATTTATATAAGACCACTTTAAAACAGTTTAAAACAATGGCAATCTTGAATTAGTTTGAGAAAAAATGGAATGTAATTTCCTCTTTTAATAATGACCTTGGTCATACCATTTATATGATGATCTCATAAGTGTACATGTTTGACTTCCTGTGAACATTTTGTGGGACCAGGTGTGCTGAGTAGATAAACGTATATAACTTACAGATGTCAGAGATATTAAGTCTCAGTGGTCACCACTCAAAAGCCCAAGCTAAAGCCCGGCTGAAATCTCACAGAGAGCGACATGAGTCATCAGACCCAGAGACTGAGAACAAACCTGCAAGCAAGTATACCATTATGACAGCTCTCCATATAAAGTGTGAGAATCAAACTGGGTAATGGAGGAACTGGTTGACATATCTGACATGTTTATATAATCCTTGGAGGACATATCATGGAGTTGATGTTATGATGCCTCATTATTTGCTTATGGGTGGAATTACTTCCTGGATCAGAAACAGGATGTCCTGCAGGTCTGAGCTCTAGATACACTATAAGTCAAAGTTTAGACACACCTGCTCTGTTCATTTGTATTATTTTCAACAACAACAAAAAAAAAACACTGAAGATAGATGACAAATCAATTATGCCTTATAATTAGTACCTTATTATGCTCTAATAAACAAATTTTGACTAACTTAGATATTAGATTATTTGAAGTAACTATCCTATATTTTGATGACAACCTTGCACACCAATTGAAGTAGCACCTATGATGTTTCCATCAGTCCTGAACACATTCTTACATATGCACTAGTAGAGTGAAGGACTAATGTGCTGAAAAATGAGGGTTAGATGAGGGTGAATTTACTTCTCACAACTGTGTGAATTCGTGAAAGCTGTTTATATATATATATATATATATATAAATTATTATAATTTATTTTATAATTATATATATATACAATTGTATGTGAGTCTCTGTGTACGAGCGGTCTGTGTGCGTATGTGTGTGTGGGGGTCCTCTTATAATTTCTTCCTGGATATATCCCAGCATTGTCTGCTAGTCATATGTGACCCACATAAATACATGTGGCATCAAAAGAAGTGTCCAATCTACTTCTTGGAATTGACACCTTTAACTCTCAGTGGGAGTCTTGTCTGTACAAAACCAGTCCAAGAGAATTGCTGTACTCAAAACTCTTCAAAAGCTGCAATTTGATTGAAAGAGCTGAAAAGTCCTTCACAGGGCTAGACATATAATCTGTGATTTCCTTCAGCCTCATACTCTCAAGACCTCAGAACTGCCTTGGCTAGAGCAGATGACAGCAGGAGATGGAATCTCATTTTGGAGATGTGGAACATGACTGATGGGCTCTGAAGAACAAAGCTCTGAGTGGCAGTGCGAGATGAGGAGATAGAGAGAAGTCTCAAGTCAAAGGACCAACCCTCCACCAAACTGACCCAAACTGGCCCTAAGGAATAAAATGAACTAATGCACAGGCTGCAGCAGGCTAATCAGTCGCATGTCAGTCATCGTCTGAGTGTTTGTGACAATGGATTGCTTTTGTCTAGATGTCAACTTAGTTTCATTGGTGTTAGAGAGAGTAGCACATAAGGTGATACCTACATTGGGAACAGGCTGGCCCAGCTCCTTGCAGGGCAGCCATGCTGCTCAACAGAACCCCCGCCCGTAGCTTCCAGTGAGAAAGCCTTTAGATCTGAGACAGATGCTCTTCCAGTGTTTCCCCTGTAAGCCACAAGCACATTGGTGTGGGACAGACCACTTGTGGATCCCGCAGGGGGGGGTGTTGGACATCAATGGTGAATAATAAAGTGCTGCGCTTTGAGGATTTGAGATTAGTTTTAATGGCTTGAATAATATTACTTTTTGAATTGTGTCTCCCTTTTCATACTCATGAATGTGTTACTAATCACATCCTTTCTCAACTTTCAGCTAAATGTGGATAATTTTTCAAATGTGGATGATTATTTTCACAAGAGTCAATATAGCAACGGGTTCCAGATAACAGATGCTAGGACTTCATAGTACAGAAGATCCACTAAAAGCGTCATTTTTTTTTAAATTCAAAATCACTACTGTAAAACAGTGTGAGCAAAGAGAGATTCTCATACTACTATCAAAATCAAATAATCACACAGGCAGCTATCTAAGAGCAATATGAGCTGACATCCTGGACTCAAGGGGTGGAGCTGGACTGGGCCATATGTGACAGTGAGTTTTGTGTGTGTGTGTGTGTGTGTGTGTGTGTGTGTGTGTGTGTGTGTGTGTGTGTGTGTGTGTGTGTGTGCCCTTCTGCTCCTGTTTTCAGTTTCTCTAGGGCTGTACAGATAGGTTAGTTTGCTGACATTACTAGACAGATTGGGCCAGACAGTACACCAGGTCAGCCCTGTCCAGCAGCCCATCAGCACAGTAACACAAAGATCCACTGGGACGTACAGTCCACTGACCCTCTACCTTTATATCCCCTAGTGAAGCAACGTGAGCCCTGCACCTCCAGCAGATCTCCCAGATCACCTAGTGGAAAGACGGGAGAGTTCCAACAGCTGACACTGAAATTCTGGGACATTTCATTTACATTTACAAAGTGCTTTGCATCTAATCACAGAATTCATCCTAGGTAATAGTACAGATAGGCCAGAATTCAAGATTCCCTTGAGTCAGACAGTCAATGTCATTACCTAGTGTTTTCATTAGGTTTCAGCTTCAGTCACACCTGCTGAACGGACCATACAGACCGTGTGCAGACGGACAGCAAATGTGCACCACACTCTGACCTACAGTGAGCCAACGTGCTTGAGACAGCAGGCAGGGTTGCAGGGGTCAGCCAGGGTTGCAGGGGTCAGCCAGGGTTGCAGGGGTCAGCCAGGGTTGTGCAGGGATGCGACTTGTGGTTTGGTGATTTCACTGCGCAAAAACACCTTATGGGAAATGGAATGAACTTTCCCAAAATGGAAAACACTTCAGAAAGCAAAAGCACATTGTGGCCATGCACACTGTTGAGCTTTCCAGTTATCACAGAGCTGAATGATTAATATGGTTTTAATATGGATTAATATGGTTTTGAGGACTTTCTATGTTGACTAAACAGAAGAAGGGTCCTCTTAATGAAAAGCTATACCTTTATTCCTCTGTATTTATCTAGTCTCAGACAGGTCTGTGCTGCACCTAACAGCAGGCTCGGCTGCTCAAACAATTCAGCTCATTATTCCTTAAACACAACAAACGCCTGCATAAGAGAGCAGATTTTCATTTAAAAGGACTCGTCTGCTCCACCACTGTATTCATCCACCACCAAAAGAAAAAAAGAAAAAAAGAGGAGAATGCAAATCTGCACATTCGTCCATGGCCATCGCTCACCATCCCTTTTCACCTTGTTTATTTATTTGTTATTTGTTTGTTGTTAATGCTCTGGCTCTATCATGGCTGAAGGACATGTTAGCAGTAGAGACAGAGCACACATCCTGATGTCATAAATATGACCCCTTTTGTGCTTTTAATTCAGAACATGCATTGAGGTGGTCGGAGAGGCTTCTTGGGCCTGACTAGGCAGGCCTTGTCCCTCAGGGAACTGCAAACGCAGCAGACGTTTCCCTACAAACACCAGCTTCCCACAGCCTGGGTTTCCCATGAACCCAGGAGAGCTGACTCAAACTATACGGACTATCCTGGATCGTAAGATGACTCATCACTCTACATGAACACACCATCATATCAGCTCCCTGGTTCCCTGGATGTCACATGCTTAAATATCACAATATTGATCAGCCACTGCCCCAATGTATCTGTAACCCCCCCCCCCCCCCCCCACCTCCACCCATCTGGCTCCCTGTGCCCTGATGTGCATCCCAGCTAAGCTTTCATCACAGCAATCAAAGCCTTCCCCACAGACCTCCCATTCACAAACACACAAAGAGCCCTGGAGCTAGAGCCCGGCTCCTGCTCACAGCAGTGACCACAGCAGCCCAGGGCCAACGCATCTGCTTTCTGCATGAGCTAGGAAAGGAGGACGAGTGACATAGAGACAGGCATGAAGAGAGAGAGAGAGAGAGGCGTGGAGCCTGAGATCTCTTGTTATATCGTTTGTTATAGACGGCCCTCGTGGACCATCAGCGAGGAAACAGGCAGGAACCCGACACACACCTATTCCCCTTTCCGCAATCTGTGAGTGAGTGATCCCTTTCAACAGCCAGACTCTCCGCCTTAACCCAGGCTACCAAGACCAAGACTAGCAAAAGAAAAAGAACTTAGCAGCCCCTGATAAAATCAAGATGCTGCCTGTGCTAATTCAGTTTCCTCCACGGAGAAGCTACCTTCAGGGAAACACGGCTATCTGCTGTGCAGCACGGCTGTCAGAAATGACATTTTCTCCCTGTATTTGTGCTTGGGGAGAGGAGTGTGGACTGCACTCTTCCTCTAAAAGACCCCACCGAAGGAGCCAGCTGTAGCACGGATGGTGTAGGGTGGGGTGTATGTGTAATTTTGGCAATGGGACGTGTAGTAGTGGGCTACGATGTTACCTTTCCTACAGTGGACTGGCGTTCAACCCTGACTGGGTAAATGCTCCATGTTATACCAATAAGACTCTTAACACTACACATGCCTCTGTAACAACTGAAATTGTGATTTGCTCTGGCTAAGCATCTGCCAAATGTAACTACAGGTTTTGTAAAATGCCTAAAAACTATCTGCCGGTCTTTGGGGAACAGAAGTGCTGCTGTGAGCACTGATGGTTCACACATGAGCAGCAGACTGTGAAGGACAGGCTTACACTCGGACCCTCAGGGTGAAGTTCTTCCCTGAGAGCCTCTCTGTGCTGGCCCTGCACGATCTTTAACACTGCCTTGATTTTCATTTGGGTCAGAGGGAGAAAACGAAGAGTGAGAGAGTGAGGAGATTTTAGGCTGTTGTGAGGTTTGGTGTAAAGCATCACACATGTGTACACAACCATATACACATACACACCTCTACACCAATCAATATAATATAATATATATATATATAATATTATATTATATTGATTGGTGTAGAGGTGTGTGCACTGCAGACTGTGCTAGACCTCTGTGATTACCCCTTCTGCATTCTCATCAATGTTAATGTATGTGAGGAACAGAAGAAGAGTTCAGTGGTTAGAAGCAATATACGTGTAGAACTGACAAAGGCACCACAAATAAATGCATGAAATCTGAATAGGAGATGGATTCCACCAGCCAATACAGAGAATACACACATACACGCACACACACACACACACACACACACACACACACACACACACACACGTACACACACACACACACACACACACACACACACACACACACACACACACACACACACACACACACACACACACAGAGTATTACTTATCTGAGTATGCAACATGTTTTACATTTAGTTGATAAATGTTCTCACAGATAAAGTTAAGCATAACAGTTCATTAACTTCCAAGTTCTTGGAAGGTCTGAGAGAAATATAAACTCAACAAAGGCTTCCAAACCCACCCCAACAACAGCGAACACATAAGCGAAACCAGTCTGCAATGCATGCCATATCTGCAGGAAGGGACCAAATTAATGGCCTGACAGTTCTTATTCAGGCCCCGTTTCCTTCAATGAATGAGAGAACTTGCGGACATAGACACACACACTCACATAATCCATCACTCATGGCCAAGCTGAAATTTGGCTGCTGTAAAGAGGAGAGAAGAGCAGTCCGCAGAAGACCCTGTCTTCTGGACAAGACCCTGTCTTCTGGACAAGACCCTGTCTCCTGTCTTCTGGACAAGACCCTGTCTCCTGTCTTTTGCACAAGACCCTGTCTCCTGTTTTCTGCACAAGACACTGTCTCCTGTCTTCTGCAGAAAACCATGTCTCTGGACAAGATCCTGTCTCCTGTCTTCTGCAGAAAACCATGTCTCTGGACAAGACACTGTCTCCTGTCTCCCTGCTTCTGCACACCTAGACGAAGACACAGGAAGACATGTACACCAGACATGGGACATATCACAGGGAGCGCAAATCATGTAGAGTGATCTAATGATCTAGTTTATGATTGCACTAAAGCCTGGACTTCAAGTCAAATATAGGCGTGGCTCAGACAGTGCAGTGCTAACAGCTTACATTAGCCTAAGCAGTAAGCAGGTATTGCTTATATGCCTGACCCCCATGAGCACAGTACTGTTGTTAAAGTTAACGTGGGCAGCTACTGCAGCTAACGGTCCTGGCAGACCCAAGAGTTCTGGCCTGGATCTGAGTTTCTGTAAATCTTCTGGCCAAACTGTTGGACTACTGATAGTGTAGCAGGAGCAGAGAAGAGAGAAGAGGGGAGGAGAAGAGGGGAGTGGGGAGAAGAGGAAAACAGGAGATGAAAAAAAGAACTGGGACAAGAGGAAAGGAACTGATAGGAGAGGACAGATTGAAAGAGAGGAATTAAAAACAGAGGGGAGAAATAGAGAGGACAGTAGATGAGTGGAATAAAGACACGTAGAGGTGACTGAATGAATGTGCTAGATATGGTAACAAATACGTGTTAATAAAACCTCTTACACGTGCATGTCACATCCTGGGGCTAAGGGAGATGTTTTCTAAGGCAGCTCGGTGTTAACAGGTCTGTCTAATTAATTAGGAATGTTGGATAGTCAGCCTGTCTGATTAATTAATGCTCTAAGCTGTGAAATAATTGGAATTCAATAGAGCATAACCCCCTACCTCCAAAAAACCTCGGGCTGAAGAAAAGCTGCTGAAAGTGCCCAGTACTCATTCATCTTGAATGAAGCCTTGTTTTCTCTGTCAGTCCCATTACAGAGAAATGGTGGTGGTGGTGATGGTGGGGGGCATTTTAAGTTAATGATACTGGTTCTGCTCTCACCCACTGATAAAAGCACGAGCAACTCTGCTCCACTCACTCAGCAGCTCACAGGTGAATAAATCACTCAAGCAGCTTTCCAGATGCACATTGTGCACTTGTGATGTTTGAGTGTCTGATTGTCCCCCATTTCAGTCCCACTCACTTTTGTACCATTGATCTCTGTGTTATGTCCAACCGTCACCCTTCCAAGCAGCAAAACTCCGATCTCCCTGTTGACTCCAGCTCTTCTGACAGAGCTCACCCCTCACACGCTTCCCTTTGTGAGCCACTAATGGTCCACCCTGACCCTCTCCCTCCTGCATGCCTAAGTGACACAGCCAGGGCTCTTTTCATTTTCTGTTTCTCCCTCTCTCCCTGTGTCAGGTAGGTGGGGAGGCTGATAGCTCTGGTGTGGATCTGTGGGAGATCCACACCTTCACTCACACTCCCTGGCTGGCACCTCCTTTGATAATAGCATGCCTTCCTCGTCTGACCGGGGGTTGGGGGGGGGGGGCACCTTACATAAGCACACCCCTCCCTCCCGTTCATCTGTCTGTCTATATCCATACCTCTGCACATCTCTCTGAGTTACCCCCCCCCCCCTTCCCTCCCTCCTCTGTGACCGTACACGCTTTCTCCCAACAGGACTAGTGTTACCATGGGAACAGTGTGCATGTTAACCTTTTTTCTCGGTTTTTTTTTTTTTACTCACTAACATATGCAGTTAATGAAATTGTGGAGATAAATTAGTTGCAATACTACAGTGTTGTATCAGGACAAACGCAGTAGCAAAGACTTCACCAGCCCTGAAGAGAATAACAGTTCATAAAATCAGAATGTAAAAGAAACAAAATATAAACATATATTCTACATCAGCGCTTCTGTTGTTGTAATAGATTTGACAGATCTTTACAGATCTTTAAAGTGCAGTGGGTGATCTATATTAGCTATACAGCCCATCCATCTACGGTACAACTTTGTCATTCAGGTTTTAGACCCACACCACAGAAGTAATGATCAGCACACTGGTTACACATACAATTTCACCTTCTAAATGCTTATAACACACAACCGTGATGGGCACCCTCACCTCCCAGGGCACTCAGAACTGAGGGAAAGGAACTTGTTGTTGGGCTGGAATCAGAGACGTATGAAGAACAAAGCGCTGCTTCCCACTTCCATGGGCTTTATTTTCTCATTTCTCTCCCCTCCATCTTGTTCTGCATCACTGAGTCATGTCTGAACAAATGGCGTTGATCAGGACACTCAGGATAGATTGTTCCTTGTTATTTCCTGTGTGTGTTTTAATGACAAAAAGTAGTTTGGTGACCAGACTCAGACAGGTAAAGATCCTTATAGTTTGTGATTCCCTGCCACAGAAATAGTGCTCAATCCACAATGACCTCACGATTCCCATTTACAAGGCAGGAATTTGTGCAGTGTGAAAAGATGTGTGATCTGAAGACTTTGAAACTCATGTAGTGTGTCCATAGCATTAGTTTACAGTCTTATGTTGTTATTCTGTTAGAGCAACAAATCTTAACTCAAGTATAGTGTCTTCTTTATATCAGGAAGAGTTCAACATCACCGTGAGCTACATTCTTCCTGTGGGACAGCCGGATTGACTCTTTTTATGTTTGTCTCGTCTTCGCTGACCTTCCCTCTGCCTCACCCCACACGCTCATGGAATGTGGCCCACGAGCAATACAGTGACTATCCAGAGCAATCAGAATGTGAGGCATTAGCTCAAGCTGCTCTGTTCTGAATTTAGTAGAAAATTCTGAGAGACAGGTAAGGGTCATTTTCTCAACTGATGTATGTGATAATTTGTCTGAAAACTTTTTTATTACTCTACTAAATATATGAAGTGGGAAGACCATGGGTGAAAGAACAGGTTATTGAAGGCTGTCCCATGGCATAAAAAATAACTTCCCTCAAAATGGCTTCAATGTAGTTTTATATAGATTTCAACTGGAGTCAGTATTAGTAGGGATTTTAATTTATTACCCAAGATTGCTGATATAAAAGGACCCATACCATCCTACTACTCCAATAATGTGACTAAAGTCTGCAGTCATTTTCCTTCTTTTAACAGCCTAATGAATAATAAGACATATTTGAAATGATCACTGCAGACTGTCCTATTATTCCATGTCAGTTCACATGAGTTAAATTGAGAGTTTTCATGCACTGCTCTCTCTAGCGCCTGAACTCCCATAATGACACCAGGTTTGATCTCATTACCAAGTCCCACACGTTAATGGTCTTGCTGGAGGTCTCTCTGACCACTTGTCAAATTACTCTCTCCGAAACAAATGAGCTTCACAGGCATCTGGTCGTCCTTGTACATGCACCGCACTCGCAGTTACATGTGCTGTAGATGCCATAATTAGGCTCTGTGTTGCTGCTTTGGTAGCCCCAGGCTTGACTGTGCCTGTGTGAAAGTTCAGATGCTTTTTAGAGGTCACTCTGCTAAGAGCTGGAACCCACCCAGGCTCATTAGGCCAAACAGAGGAGAACCTTCTCCTTTTGTTCCTCTGTACTGTTCATAAGATGATGATATGCACTGTATTGGCAAAGCAGTATTGTACTGCCTGATCAGATTCCCAATGTCTTTTAAATGCTAGTGGTCACTACAAGTTGAAAATCTATACTGATTCTTATCCTGGTCATTTGCCTTGCTTCCATTAAAACAGATTTCATCTGGGACACTGTCCAGTTGAATATTTTTTGAAAATCCTTATTGTCTTTGGATGCTGGCCAAAGCTCGATGAGACTTGGACAAAACCCAGTCAAGGCAGCTGGCTTTTGTGTGACCCAGATCCAATGGGACCTAATGAAGCCTGCTGGCTCAGGGACAAGGATATGAATGCTGTCCTGACAACAAAGATCAAACAGCCAAAAATATATATATATTTGTGAGAGTAGACCTTGGCAATTATTTGGTTGTGACTGGAAGAGTGAATTTAAAACTGCAGAAGGAGGAAAGAACACAGAGGCCTGGAGTCCTATGAAGGTTCTGCTTTGTGCTTGAAGTTCCAGGAGTCAATGCCGGAGAAGACTAAAGCATAGAGTTAGGGTTCCAGAACCCCACCCTACAGAAGACTAAAGCATAGAGTCAGGGTTCCAGAACCCCACCCTACAGAAGACTAAAACATATAGTTAGGGTTCCAGAACCCCACCCTACAGAAGACTAAAGCATAGAGTTAGGGTTCCAGAGCCCCACCCAACAGAAGACTAAAGCATAGAGTTAGGGTTCTGGAACCCGACCCAACAGAAAACTAAAGCATAGAGTTAGGGTTCGGGAACCCCATCCTACAGAAGACTGGACTGCTTTAATATTAGTTGTCATTTAATCAATATGTGGTATATTCAGGACCACTTGTTTACAAGACTGTTTACATCACAATGAAGGTAAAATGTTATGTGCACTGGTAGTGTGAGAATGAGTCGCTGTTAGAGGACATATTTGACCCAAACCTCAGCCACAGCCTCAGGCTATACATGCATCTGTCATATATTCCAAATACAGCTTGCATTTTATTCAGTAAAAGAGAGAGAGAGAGAGATAGAGAGAGAGAGAGGGAGAGGGGGGGGACACTTACTCGTTTTTTTGAAGAAAGAGCAGCAGCTGTTCACCTTCCGCCTCAATCAGGAGCTTCAGTGATGCAGGATGGCCCTGGAACGAAAGTATGTGTGTGTGTGTGTGTGTGTGTGTGTGTGTGTGTGTGTGTGTGTGAGAGAGAGAGAAAGAGAGAGAAAGAGAATGAGTGATTTTGTGAGAGTGTGTATTGGAGGGGGCAACATGGTACTTTAAAAATGAGATGCATAAAAGCTGACCAAACAAATCTCTGTCTCTCTCTCTCTGTCCCCCCCCCCCCCCTCTCTCTCTCTCTGTCTATCTCTCTTCCTCTTAGTGCCTCTTCCTCTCTCATTCATTCCCTCTCAACTAATTTATTTTTAAAGGGGCATTGTGAAAACACTGAAAAAAACTGTGCATAACTGAGTGAAGAGGTTTGTGAAAGATTGGAAAAGAATTTACTGAACAGAAGTAGAAACATCTCATTAGACACCTGTTACTTCCATTTATGCTTTTTTGCAAACCAAATTCATCCAAGGCCAATTCATGACATAACTGGTTAACTGCCACTTACAGATGTAGGGGCTGATTGGTTGATAGGATAATTAAATGCACCTGTGACATCTTGTTCTCTGATCTTACCTGGAAACATCTTGCTTATTTAAACAAAGGCTGCTGATACTTAGATGCAATTCTGAAGGAAAGACTGTATTTCTGTGCCTTCATTTTTATAACAAGCAAGCGACCTTGTCTGTCTAATATTGTCTTATCGGTCATTGCACAGCTGAATAAATACTATGCAATACCAGGGTGTTAACGGTAAGGTAATGTACACAATAAAAACCCACAATAAATGGAAGATGGTGAGAAAGATGAAGTGTATTTTGTGTTAAGCTGGCTTTGTTTGGGATAAAGAGGGTGTTTGACTTGTTTTATAGCCCACAAAATCTCATCTAGTATCCCCAAGCCGGTGGCTCATAGGATTAGCTTTATGTTTCAATTCTCTGCTACATTAATCCAATGCACAGGCTCCCAGACATACCAGTACAGACCTCCAACTGAGTAACAACACAATAAAAGAGGAAACTGCAAATCATCTCAGCAATGCAACCAGAACATTCTATACAGGGTTCACATAAACAGTGCACATACGTGACCACCTACCACACACACACACACACACACACACACACACACACACACACACACACACACACACACGTATGTGTATGTATGTATGTACACTGTAAAAAAAAAAGTGTAAAAAAACGGTAATTTTCTGGAAATGGGGGCGCCAGAAAATTACTGTAAAAAAACAGATAAGTACTGTAAATTTAAAAACATACATAAACTGTAAAAAAACGGCAATTTTCTGGCGCCCCTGTTTCCAGAAAATTACCGTTTTTTTACAGTTTATGTAAAAAAACAGATAAGTACTGTAAATTTAAAAACATACATAAACTGTAAAAAAACGGTGATTATAACACTTAACATGCAACACTGTCATTTTACAGGAAATATTCCTAAAATTGAATGTGGTCTTTACTCTAGTTCACATTCAATTATATCAATATTGCCGTGTGGTGTAGGAAGGAAAGGTAGCAAACAGATCCACCGCAGCACAAGGCTTTTTTAATTCAAACTGCCTCAACAACATAATCACGCCAGACCCCACGATCACGCAGAAGAGACTTAATTTAGACACAAAACATGAGAGAACGGCAATAACACGACAACACTACACAAACATGGCATAGAATAATTCACACAGTACAACTACATAAATTGATGAAGGGGGACTTAAACCAAGTAATGCACATAATCAAGTACACAATTAATCAACACATGCATAGACATCACATTAACAGTGAACGATACCGGAGTCGCAGGGACTCATGGGAAGTAGCGCCGTCCCCCATTGGACCGACGCTTCAATATAAAAATATATATAACATTAATAGTTAAAATGAGCCATAAACTCCGAACCGTCAGAACACACATTTCAACGCTACGGTTATAGTTAAACTATGATCGGACAGGAATGCCAGACACATGTTCTAGCGCTATATGAACCGATAAAAATATATTACGCGTTAGCTAAATAAGTTACATGCACTGAAAGCTGACAACGTTGCAAATACTCATTTGAAGAAACACTGATTTCAAAACTCATACATTTGGGCTGCAGCGGGGTGATAACGAAAGGTTCTTCAAACAATATGCACAACCAGAACAACTTTTCATGCACACTGTGCAGTGGTCCGATTCAAACAGGCCCCACCCCTACCAATCATAAACTTAACATATTCAGTTATCTTTACTTAACATGATCATTGCAATGCCTATTTCAGCTCAATAATGATAACAACTAGTTTTATTTAGTAATGGCAATATTTTTTACGAAACATGAAATAATAATGATTACTAAAATAATTTATTAAAACCTAATCCGGGTTTACAGTGTAGATACAGTGATACAGATACAGTGCATATTTAATAGTGGATTGAAAATGAGATGGATCTGGAACGCCTTAACTCTTTATGTATGTTATAAATATAACAATAAATCACAGTCAAGAACATTTTACTTTTTACTCACTTTTATAACATGAAAATCACATATTTAACATGTCAAAACTTAAATTAAAACATGCATCAATGTTGTCTTGTAATATTTCCTTGAAATTAATTCCAGAAGATTCTATTACTTTGTCTCAATAAGATTAATCAATATTACTTTCTTTTTACAGTTTGTTTAGTTAAAATTATTATCTAAGAATTGTTAAAAAACAGATTTATAATGTATTTAATTTATACAGATTTTTCTTGTTAAATCACATGACATTTTTAAATAAACAGTTTGTTCTGGTAATTGTAATACACTTTCCCTGTCATTTTAAAATACAGGAAAAAACTGTAAAATTTATTGGGAAAAACCTGTAAAAAAACTGTTTTTTTTTACAGTGTAGGTATTTTAAAATCTAGCCCTAAACCTTAACACTACCATTAACTACTCATACATGATTTTTTTTCTTAAAAGGTATGTGCATTGGTAGGACCATTTTATTGGCCTTAATAAAGTAAGTGACCCTTGATTTTCCCTGGTTTGATATGTAGTGTAGGCATTTCACATGCATACACTACACAAGCACTCAACATTAAGTTACGACTATGGCTATGTTTTACAATAAATTTTGATACGATCTTCACATGCTAATTTTATACATAATTAACTAACAAGTGTCACACTGATTTTCTTTTCCTGTGACCTATACAGCCACACACACACCCACACACACACACACACAAACACACACACACATGCGCGCACACACACACACACACACACACACACACACACACACGTGGGATCAGAGCCTTACACATGCCTCACAGGACAAGCAGAAAAAGCACTTACATACACATACCATGTATGTACAGACACACAACAGACATACAACAAACACACGGATTCGGGTGGTCTGACAGTCTTCTCTACATTCGTTGCTTAAGGACATACATGTGTAAATTTGCTCTGTGAAATTTTTTTTTTTTTCCAGTGTAAGAACAGCAGGCAGGAGGTATATAGTAAGAAAAGCTGCATTCAGCAAATCTGCAACAGCTAACATGTTTATTGTGGCATAAAAGACGCGTAATTACACCCCCCCCACCCCTCCAAACTCACTAACAGGCAGAAGAACAGCAGTTCCTTTCCTCCATATAAACCCTTTGAGTCCCAAATTGGCTTAGAAATGTTTTTCATTACACTCAGACAGAACCAAATTAAATCGCTGCTAGTGTCCATTGTAGCTTTCTCACACACTTTAAGGGTCTTGGTTTATGAGGGTGAGCAGCACAACATGCAATCTGAGCACCAGCACGTTCTCAGGGCAAAACAGAGATTTTGGCCCATCTGAATGGGAAGACAAGGGACCAAGTCCAAATCAAAGTGAGTAACAGTAGTAAGCAGTAGACCATACTTAAAGGTCTGACAGACTGGAAGTGCACTTCTCCACCTCTCCTAACACAGCAGAGTACCCCCAACTGCACAGATATCATCATTAGTTCTTGCCTTTTCATGGTCTCACTCCCTCTCTCTGCCTGTCTTTCTCACCTTTCTCTATCATCTCTCTCTCTCTCTCTCTCTCTCTCTCTCTCTCACATGCTCTCTCTTTCCCCTTCTCTTTCCTTCCCTCTTTCTCATTTGTCCACTGTTGAATTGTGAGCTTTGAACAGGTGGATGGAGAGGGATGTATTTTTGCACAACACCATTCAGAGTGAAATAGGACCACTTTCTCATAGGTGCCTCCTACTTTGTGAAGTTGGCAAGCTTTTGAACAGAAAATGTACTGGTGGGCAACGACATTTTTATTTTTAATTAAATTGTGTATATCTTCAGATATATGCCATTTGTGTCCACTAAGTATGGATGCACAATAAAAGACTAATTTACTGACCTCAGTATTAGCCAAAGGTTTAATAATACTGCTCAGCGAATGAGAAACTAACAAACCATTTCTAGTTTGTGGTAGATTAGATTACTGATTAACAATGGACATGCAGATGAAGCACCGGCCCCCATCTGCGTGGCAGAAATATTACACGTTGCTCCATCCCAGTTATTTTAGTATTCAAACAGAATATTTTTTCATGGAGCAAGTGACATATCAGCACTGTCAAATAAAATAAAGCACTATACCAAAAATAAGCGAATATGAAAATATTGCTTATTCATGTATACGAGTTCACAGAGATCACATATTCACAAATGCCTCAGTCTCCTCACAGCGGATAAGAGAGTGTGCTGGGATGCAGAACTTACCATCGTCTTCAGGATGCTGATGGGTGTCTTCTGCCCTCCAATGAGAAGCCAAGGCTGTGTGGTCTCATATCTCCTGCTGAGTCCCAGCACATTGGTTGGATTAGCTGATAAAAAAAACAAGCCATTCGCATCATGTAAGAACCATTTCATTACATCATGTAGGAACCACTTCATTAGATAATGTAGGAACCATTATCATTACATCATGTAGGAACCACTATCATTACATCATGTAGGAACCATTATTATTAGATAATGTAGGAACCACTATCATTACATCATGTAGGAACCACTGTCATTACATCATGTAGGAACCACTATCATTACATCATGTAGGAACCACTGTCATTACATCATGTAGGAACCACTATCATTGCATCATGTAGGAACTAATATCATTGCATCATGTAAAAACCATTATTATTACATCATGTAGGAACCACTATCATTACATCATGTAGGAACCACTATCATTACATCATGTAGGAACCATTATTATTACATCATGTAGGAACCACTATCATTACATCATGTAGGAACCATTATTATTACATCATGTAGGAACCACTATCATTACATCATGTAGGAACCAGTCATTACATCATGTAGGAACCACTATCATTACATCAAGTAGGAACCACTATCATTGCATCATGTAAAAACCATTATTATTACATCATATAGGGACCACTATCATTAGATCATGTAGGAACCACTGTCATTACATCATATAGTAACCACTATCATTACATCATGTAGGAACCACTATCGTTACATCATGTAGGAACCACTATCATTACATCATGTAGGAACCACTGTCATTACATCATGTAGTAACCACTATCATTACATCATGTAGGAACCACTATCGTTACATCATGTAGGAACCACTATCATTACATCATGTAGGAACCACTGTCATTACATCATGTAGTAACCACTATCATTACATCATGTAGGAACCACTGTCATTACATCATGTAGGAACCACTATCGTTACATCATGTAGGAACCACTATCATTACATCATGTAGGAACCATTATTATTACATCATGTAGGAACCACTATCATTATATCATGTAGGAACCACTGTCATTACATCATGTAGGAACCACAATCATTGCATCATGTAGGAACCACTATCATTACATCATGGAGTAACCACTATCATTACATCATGTAGGAACCACTATCATTACATCATGTAGGAACCACTATCATTACATCATGTAGGAACCACTGTCATTACATCATGAAGTAACCACTATCATTACATCATGTAGGAACCACTATCATTACATCATGTAGGAACCACTATCATTACATCATGTAGGAACCACTGTCATTACATCATGAAGTAACCACTATCATTACATCATGTAGGAACCACTATCATTACATCATGTAAAAACCACTTCCACACAAAGCCATATTACACAAGGAACAAAAAAGGATGGCTGTCATAAAGTTCTGAAAAAAAAACTGCAAAGGGAAAAGGGGGAATTAGCTTGGTCAACTACCCCATGGCAATTACCCCATGTCGATTACAGCATGTCAACTACCCAATGTCAATTAGATATTGTGACGTTCGGGCGCAGCCAAGGACGAGAGCACGGAATCCTCGGGTTTTAGAGCACACGTCACTTTTTAATCGGCACAGATATTGCGCAATAGCGCACGAGAAACACACAGACGAGTAACACAACGTGCAAACTTAGACAACGATGAGCACAGGACACTGCACGAACGCACATTAAGTAGACAAACCACATTAGCCCCACGTGAGTACGAGACGGGCCACAGGTGAGACGCATTTTTACAAGACACAACCACAACCACACAGATCCACAGACGCAGACGATTACATGTGGACAAATTAAACACACGCCCAAAAGGGAGGGGCCGGGGTCCTCAACGTGACAGATATGTATCTAGATATGGCTAGATATGTTCCAGTCAGGTCTCTCAGGTCTTCAAACAGTAATCTACTGGTGATTCCTAAAAGCTGATTAAAGATTGTCAATGGTGTGTTTAGCCTTTATGGCCCAAAGCTCTGGAACTCTCTTCCTGAGGAGCTCAGAGGCATTTCATCCCCACACAACTTCAATAAGAGTCTCAAAACCTTCCTGTTCAGATCTGCTTTTAGTTAAGACACTCTAACTCTGTTCTAATAATTTTCCATCTTATTCCATTGTTTTCCATCTTATATACTTTATTACATTCTTTTATTTAGTTACATTTTATGTCTGTTCTCATTATTTTGTGATGCCGGGAGCGTAGCGAAGGATGAGACACAGAACCTCCAAATTCAGCAGACGTCACGTTTAATGTGATACAAATATTGCGCAATACAGCGCACGTTTAACATAAACAGACACGGCAACGTGTAGACATTAGACAACGACGAGCACAAGACACTGCGCGAACGCACATTAAATAGACAGACCACATCAACCCCACGTGATAATGAGACGAGCCACAGGTGATACGGATAATGACAAGACGCACCCGCACCCACGGAGATACACTGACGCAGACGAGTAGTCGCAGACGTTAACACACGCCCCAAAGGAAGGGTTCGGGGACCATAACGTGACATATTTAAATAGTTTTAAATCTTATTATCTTATTTTTATTACATTTTTACTTTATTACTTTATTGTGGGGGAACCCCCTGCCGGTCGCCCCCGTTTACAGTGGCAGATGTCCTGTTTTGGTCACTTGATGTTCGTCCCTCAGGTGGGCAGGACCCGTGATCCGTCTCACCTGAGGGTCGTTTGTTCGTCTATATATGTCTTGTCTTTGTACCAGGTGAATGCTGGTACAAAGACAGCATTCTATTTTCCTTAATCTGGAACAATGTCACAGGTTTTTGGTTTGCGCACTTTCTATTAAACCATCCTCTTTCCCTGAGACTTGGCGTGATCGCTTCCTTTTTAGTTGCTCACCCTGCCCATCACAATTTTATTATGTTTTCTTTTATCTTTAATTTCTTTTAATAGTTTTTCTTATCTTTTGTTACGGTGACAGTCCCGGACCCTTCCCTGTGGGCATGCCGCTATGTTGTCTGCGTGCTGTTATGTCCATATTAGTACTTCCGTGGGTGTGGGTTGTCCGTGAGCGTGTTCGTAGTATCACCTGTGCCTTGTCTCTAGATCACGAGGGTCTGTGTTAATCACCTATTTAATGTGCGTTCACGCAGTGTCTTGTGCTCGTCTTAGTCTAAAGTTTCGTGCCTGTGTGAGAGGTGTGCTTTCTCTTCGCACTCCGCACGGAGCTTCATGTGTATGTGTTCACAATAAACGTTATTCGTTGCACAGTTCGATGTTCGTCGTGCCTCCTTATCGAGCGTCACATCTTTGTTTGCTTTTAATGTTTTTATTTATTCTGTAAAGCACTTTGAGTTGCATGTATGTATGAAAAGTGCTATACAAATAAAGATTATTATTATTATTATTATATTATAATTACAGCATGTCAGCTACCCCATGTCAATTACATCATGTCATCTACCTCATGTTAACTATCCCATGTCAACTACCCCATCTCAACTACCCTATGTCAACTATGCCAGATTCAAATCTGCTCTCTCATTCTGAAGCATAGAAAGGTTCGCTCACATAAATCAGGCATGTTGCATGTATCATTTTTAATAAATAAATAAAATACACACAGAAAACAGGTGCATGGTTTTTATTTCTATGTTTATATCTGCGTACTGATTCAGGTCCAGATTTTTCAGGTGATGATCACAGATCTTTAGTCAGATCACATAGACCGTTTGTGTGTACCAGTGTAGATATTGGCCATGAGTTAGGCCTTCCATTACACATGGTGCAAACAACCAGTGAAGCCTGTCACTTGTCTCCGTGTATGCTATTACCAACCCCACAAGACACTGCACTAGGACCGGTTACCATCATGGAGTGTTTGTCATCATCGCTGTCTCCACAATACAACAGGCACTAGCGTCCCTAATCAATGTTGTCAGTTCTCGTGGCAGCAGAAATGCCTGTTTCCCTGGAAACCATTCCATTGGCTCTGATTTACATGCATCATTTCACAAAGGCAGCAGTTTGAATATTCTGCATTTATGTTCCAGCTGACCATACTCCTCTCCCAATTTTACATTCTCTCTCTCCCTCTCTCTGCCAACGTTTTGCCAAGACCAATATATGCTGCCCTACTAGTGGCAGTGTTACAGGTGTTAATCACAAATGAAAGGTGGCGGGAGGCAGTTACCATAACACATGCCAAATGGTCCCCAACTTTTCTCTTTCTACTCAGGAGTTTGGGTGGAGGAGCTTACATGTTTGAGCTCTGGAGGTCAGAAGAATGCTCTCACAATCAGAATGAAGTTACTTCAAGATGACACCCGTGTACACGCCAGCATATCTCAGGCATAGAACGGAAAGAGGTGATTCTTTTTATAAATTGCTGTTGTTCACTGACACACATTTAGTGATCCAATACAGTCCAGGAAATGAGCAGTGTGTGTATGATGAATCTGTCCAAATCTAGACACCTGCACAGCCTAGCTGACATGATTGAACACGCATCATCATAGAAAGATCGATGATTCACGTGGCCACTTCTTCTCACACACACAAAAGCAATAATAAAGAACGCCATTGCGGAAATCCAAAACTATATGTAACACATCAAAAGACCCGCAGCTCTGTGACGGAGAGAGTGGAAGTCCTTTTTTCAACACAGTAAGAGGTCACTGGTATATAGGCCTGGCAAACTGGGCACCTTCATTTCTGCCTGTATAAATACACCGCTTTTCCACTTGGTATTCGTTCTACAAACCTTATCTAACTGCAGTGCACACACTCCAACTAAGACACACAACTGTCTACTGTTTGCCTTGGCTTGTTTTTTTTGTGTGTGTGTGCATGTGCACGTGTGCGTGCATATTGAAGAGATGATTTTATATCAGTTGACTAAGACATATTAGAAAATAATGCTGTTTCTGATTTATATGGACCACATTAATGCTTTCTACCTAGAGTGACCCTAACACTACACCCTCTCTCATACTGTCCATCACACAGCTGAAGGTCCCTTTGTTATAATTGAAAGTATAGACACACCACTAAGGCACACTCGCAATTCATCAATCTTTCTCTTCGCCTTCTCTCTCTTTCTCCCTCCCTTTCTCTCCCTCACTCCTTTCTTTTTCTCAGTCTTCATAACCTCATTCTTTCTTGCAATCTTCCTCTCTTATGATGCTCTCTCTTCCACTTCCATGGCTCATGGTGGGTCCCAGCTAGAGCACCCTGCCCTCCTCTGAGTGCACCACAGCCCCAAAGTACCGGTTGCAGCTTCCAGCAGTGGCTCTCTGGGCGTGTCTGGACAGGAGAGCGGACACACCCCCTCTTCTACGCTCTTCAGGTCTTCTACGCAGCTGATAGCGCCGCACCCCCACTGACAGGGCTTCCAGAGCACTGAAAGCCACAGAATGTAGAAAGCAAGCAGCATGTCACATGACTGGACCCTCGTGAACCCTACCATGCACCCAGACACAGGGACAGCCCACAGTACCTCTTCTCCATTTGTGTTTTTTTCATTCTGTTCATCCTGATTTAGACACAAGCACGTCCCTGAGGGTGGGTCTCTCCCCTCATACAACAGCTACAAAGCATGGAGGGCAAGGACTGCACCTGAATAACCAACCAATTAAAAGAACATCCACTTAAATAAGACAATTTAACACTAAAAACTGAAGTTTACTATCTCCGCCTTTAAAATGTTTTCTTTTAAACTCAATGTCAGGGACGTAGAACATGTATGACAAAAGCAAGCGGATGTAGTCACCAACTGAAAGAATTTACCGAAAGAATTTAATGAAACGAGCGAAAAGGAAACATAAAAGAACGAGAACAAGAACAAAGCCAGTGCCCGACATCGGCCATGACAACAACAAAGACTTATGAGGAGTAGAACATAATCTGAGGGTTGCTAATGGCTAGCTTAATATCACTGGCCAAATGGTGTGACTGTTTCATCTGATAGGTCAAATAAAAAAATTATATTGTTTGCACTCCATGCTTCATATTTTATTTGCTTCATGTTCCTGTTTATTGTGCATGTTCATTTGTTGATCAGGACTAATGCATTACTGGTAAAGTAAATGATCTATAAAGAGTAAAATGAAGAAAGAATGTAAACTGAAATATTGAAAAATATATATTGTTTTACTTTACAGTTGGTTATCTAGACCTTAAAAAATCTGCTCAGAAGATAAGAAGGCTGACAACAGTTTGAGTGACGCCCGGAGTTGGGTGAAAACTCTGATGCCATGGCCGAGTTCTCTGTTTTATGAGCGGTCTTAAGCCACACATGGAATGGCGAATGGAAGGCTCTGTTCACGGCCATAACGGTTCAGAAGAGCCGCGGCTCAACGAGCTTTTGTTAAAGCAGCGCCACGTCAGTAATGACTCCACCATTACACATAACGCAAGGCGATGCTGGTGACGGGCTCACAGCTTCTTCACACAGCCCATGAGCAGAGATGGTGGTTACCATTACAAACTTCAAACAAACTTGGTTACGCAGCGTATGTAGCATCAGTAAATTGCAGAGTTACGGGTCTAAATGTCACAGGATGCAATTAAGCAGTGGTAGTATGTGTGGTGAAGACTTAAGATTTGTGAACTGAAAGACCCTCGCATGAATCTTTGTGCACTGAAAAACCCTCATGTGAACTTGTGTGAACTGAAAAACCCTCACATAAACCAGTGCGAACTGAAAAAATAACCTTACGTGAACCTGTGTACTGAAAAACCCTCATATGAACCTGTATGATTTGATAAACCCTTTTTCACCACTTAGCCGCTCATGCATGACCACGTCACGTCCTTCATTTTTTGATTTAAAGTATCATTGCGGTCATAGATAAAAAACACACCTCAAAAACAGCTCAGTTAGAAATGGAACTGTGGAAGCTCCTGGGGCCCTCTGGGGCCTTCTGTACAGAACACATCTGCTACACAGTGATCAACCTCTTCATACTATCCACAGGGCATGAAATTCAAAAACTCAACCTACCTAGGCACTGACACCGTGAGGACATTTATATAAGCTTAAAATAAAGCTGTTGCTCAGAAATAAAACATTCATGTATAAAAAGAGGAACCATGAATGTGTTCATAGCATTTCATTGTATAATTTATAAATGTTCATAAATATTACTTTAGATTTTCTAGCATAGATAAATTATTAGGATTGTCTTGAGTTCATGAACCTGTGACGCTCGTGGCTGGACGAAGGATGAGACACGAAATCCTTGTCTTTCGACGTCACTTTTATTTTAGCGCTTGAATGCGCACGGAAAACACAGATATTGCGCAATAGCGCACGTAGAACATTCACATTCACACAGTAACGTGTAAACCATAGACAACGACGAGCACAGGACACTGCGCGAGCGCACATTAAATAGACAAACCACATTAGCCCCATGTGATTACGAGACGATTCACAGGTGAGACACATTATTCACACGACATAGCCATCACCACGGAATTCCACTGACGCAGACAAAGCACGTGGACAACGTTTACACACGCCCATAAGGGAGGGGCCGGGGTCCTCAACGTGACAGAACCAGCAGATATTTCAGGACTGTGTGTTGTCTGCTACAATTCAGCACATGAGAGCTGAATCTCTTTATCTAGAGATTAAAGTTAGAAAATGATTCAATTTTTACCATCTTGGTCCAACATGCACCTGGAGGTACTTGGGATGACAAGAGTCTCCCCAAATAAATCGTTCCTCATCTGCCATCTCAGTATGGCCACCCTGAAACACTTCTAGCGTAAATCCTCCTGTGAACGAAGGCAGAGTCTGTTTTTCCTTCTACTCAACCTCTCGCAGTGTGACAGCGTGAGCAGAAATACTTTTCCCAGCTCCCTTTGGTTTCGCACTACACATGGAATTCTGCATCTTTCATCCCCTGTTTGATTAAGACACCCTGAACTGAGAACTTCAGCTCAGCTGCCACAGGGACAGCGCTGGCAGAGAGGACTCTGACCTACTGTCCAAATGCTTTTCTCCTCCGTCCCCACACCTCCCCACCCATCCCCTACCCTCCCCACACCACCCCACCCCTCCCCTCCCCACCCCACACCACCCCACCCCTCGTTACCCCTCCCCACACCACCCCACCCATCCCCTCCCCTCCCCACCCCACACCACCCCACCCCTCCCCTACCCTCCCCACCCCACCCCACCCATCCCCTCCCCTCCCCTCCCCACACCACCCCACCCCTCCCCTCCCCACCCCACACCTCCCCACCCATCCCCTACCCTCCCCACACCACCCCACCCCTCCCCTCCCCTCCCCACACCACCCCACCCCTATCCTCCCCACCCCACACCACCCCACCCCACACCACCCCACCCCTCCCCTCCCCACCCCACACCACCCCACCCCACACCACCCCACCCATCCCCTCCCCACCCCACACCACCCCACCCCTCCCCTACCCTCCCCACACCACCCCTACCCTCCCCACCCCACCCCTCGTTACCCCTCCCCACTCCTCCTCTCTCCTCCTGCTGTGCCTGTGTACTAAACCGACACACAGATGGAGCTGCCCTTAATAACGGCTCCATCCAAAGCCATCTTTGCTGGTGGAGCTGTGTCCACTGCTGCACGCGCCCCATTCATCCCCACAGCGTGTACACCACCCGGTCGCATTCCGTCACGCCAAAAAAACTAATCCACTACCCATTTCTGTATTAGCACACGTGATAAAAGCATTTCAGAAGACTGGGAAGCAGAGGACAGGGGGACGGGAACGATTGCTCTGAAAAACACAGACATAGACAGAGAGAGAACGGAAGCAAGGATATATGAACTGTGACAGAGACAGGCAGACACAAAGACAGAAAGAAGGAAGATGAAAGAGACAGACAAGCAGAGAAAATGTGACACACGTGTAACACACAGCGTGCAGCAGAGTCGACAGCAATCCGGTAACCAAACTTGACACTCAAATATCTGCAATACACAAAAACTAAACCAGAATGTAACCAAACCAAGAAACACAGTAAACAGCAGTGGAATTACAATAAACCTAGACAGTTAGAACGAGGAAAATTATACATCTGTGAAAACCATGGAAACCCATACATTTACAGCACAGATCAGGATTAACAAAAATATAAATAATGATGATAAGGTGAAAATGAGACACGGATGGACACGAGGAAGGGTGAACGTACACAATCAGACGAGGAGGAGGAGATGGACAAAACAGAAACATGAATGAAAACAGAACCACATGACGCATATAGGAACAACGACACCCTAGGAGGGAGACCATGACAGAACGACAGACAGAAGCCATGGTGAGAAGAGAGCAGGACGTGAAAGACGGATGTGTGTAATTGGAAGAGATGGACATTATCTACCATGTCCTCTTGTCTACACAAGGCTCTTAGCATCAGATAAAAGCAAGACAGTATTCAAAGCCATGACAGCCCTCTCAGTGGCCCTGTTTAAAATAATGTTCTTTGAGGTGATGGAAGCTCTTGATTAGTGAACAGTGCTGAATTATTACACTGAATAGGAGACGGAAAGAATATACACTGCTTTGAGACAGGATGTTGGCATTTTCTTAAAAGGGTCCTTTTTTAAAGTCTCGTTGAAATTACAATGAATACATCTGTGCCATATGTTTGCATTACACTTTATTGCAGATCTTTGGAACAATCAAAGCAACTTATCAAAGAGGGTTATGAGAACATATAGCTGGTTATGATTAGATCAAGTGTAATCAAAGGCAAAAAAGTCTGTATTGAAGTGTCTCTTTATAAATTCAGTAAACTGGTCCACAAAGCCCAGCCCTGATTGGTCAGTGTGTAGGGGAACATAGCCATGGATGCAGCGTGGTGGGGGGAAGGGTAGTGTGTTGTAAATGCAGGCCACTCATCTCTGTCTGCTGAGTTCATTCTCCCATGCATGCTAAAGGCATTCATTGTTAGGTTTTCAGCAGTTCAACTGTGAAACACAAAGAGTGATCGGCCGAAGCACCCCTGTAGGAATCTGCTAGGAATGGTCTAGACGTCACCACTGAACGTCAGAAATGGGAGAGATGTGGGGATCAGAATTGTGCGTGCCTCAGCAGCACAACCATAAGACGGAGTATTCTCAGAGGTCTTTCCTTCACGTATGGCCCAGAAATAGCAGCAGCCCTTTGGTAATGTCAGGAACATGCACGTCAGGGACTTGAGAGGGGTGAGGAGGTCCAGGTAGGAAGACATGACATCAGAGTTCATAAGGAAAAAGGGGCTCAAAGTCAGTCAACTCCCCTGCGAACAGACCCTTCATAGCCCCCTATCGCTCTCTCTCTCTCTCTCTCTCTCACTCTCACTCTTTCCTTTCTACCCACTCTCTGTTTATGTGCATACTGTAGCTCCTACGTTCTCCCAGAGGATGATGTCACCCTCCATATGGTCAGATAAATCACACCATATGTACAGCAAAGTGGTGAAAATGACGCCCCCTGCTGGTGAGGACTGTACTGGTGATTTCACCTCCTATTGGCTCAAAATACAAGTGCCTATGCAGTGGAATCTTAGCCTGTGCACCTGGGGTACAGCAAATGCTGTGCATACATATGCACGTTTGTGTGTGTGTGTGTGTGTGTGTGTGTGTGTGTGTGTGTGTGTGTGTGTGTGTGTGACATTTCTCATGGTCATGGAAACCATATGTCTGGCACCACTTAAAGTTGCACCATGACCCCACCTACTCAGGAGCAGAGGATGCTGAGGAGAAGGCCTTCCTCATACAGCCCTGTGGACTGTGTACATCTTGGTGTCCATGGCTACATTTCACAGCCCCCCAAAACAACAGTAATTCCTGCTGTATGATTCTGCCTCAAAAGACTCAGCACTGCCACTACATTCAAAGTTTTAAACTAATGAACTTATGTGAAGGAGGAGACTGGATGTATATAGACCACCACACAAAATGACAACTGTTTTCACCCACATCGTATGCTGCAGTCGAAATTGTAAAGTCTGTTCGGGTTTTCATGAAAAGTATAGCGGTTGGACGTGAAGGTAGGCACTAGGACCCAGAGGAGGTCTGACCCTAGGCTCTGGCATGCAGTCTTGGCAGCAGCTCTGCCATTTGTTTCTCTGTGGCCAAGAGGTCAAGCCCCCGTAGATAACCTCCCCTGGTCTTTAGGTAGCGCTGGGGACCTGGGTGAGCACTGGGGTCACAGTGGGCCCTGTGACTCCACCCCTTTTATCACACACAAATATGCACTCAACATCTGTGATCATCTGTGATATCTGCATGATCCACCTACAGTTTACCATAGTGCTGTGAAACCTATAAAGCCGTGATCCGTAGTCCCACACAAGTCCCATACGAGTGCTGAACGAGAAGTGCTGCGTTCAGATGACGTTGAGAATCCAGCACACATATTTAAATCTACATTTCTGACATGCAGGATTCCCAAATACTCCATAATTTCCTTAATATGCTACAACCTTACACCACTATGCTGTGCATAGCCTGCAGCTCATGTAGTCTGGAGTCTGTAACTCTTAGCCTGGGTCTGATGGCTCTTCCTTCTGGCCAGAACACTTCAAGGCCACACATGCAGGCAGGCCTGTGGGTGGGAATAGATGTAGCGTTTTACATGGCTGGGTGATGGATCATCTCAGGCTCTCTTTCTCTCTACCTCTCCCCCCCCCCCTCTCTCTCTCTCTCTATCCCTATCTCTCTCTGCTGATTTTTACCTCTCTCCCTGTGCCTCTCTCTACCTCTCTCCATTTCCCTCCCCCTCTCTACCTCTCTCTCTCTACCTCTATTTCCTCCTCTCCCTCCTTGTCCCTCTCCCTGCCCAGGCTGCTGTGGGTCTGGTTGCTCCACCCGATCCTGCAGTAAGCAGATTCAGGCTCCTCCACGCGGTGGTGGCTGGTCGTGAGCTCTGGAGTGGCGGTCAGGTCTCCCGGTGCCTTAGCGCTCACCCATCCGTGTTTCCACACTCAATCAGAAGGCTGGGCTGGGGGCTCTGGGGTTGGCCGCGCTGCACTCCGCTTCTAATGGGCTTATGGACCATCCTGCATCCCATCACATCTTTGTGAACCTTTTGTATTTGCTATTTGCAAGTCTCCATGGAAATGGAACAAATGCAATTTTAGATATGTTGGTTCTGAACATATTCCATTATAGTTTCTCAGTTTTATGCCAAACCTTACTGATTTGTCTAGACTGAGGATGCAGCCACAGTTTATGGCCAATGTGGAAAATAAATGATAAAAATGTTGGACTCTGAATTGTTTGTTTTCTGAGCTGCCTTTATCAACCTACACCAGCCTTAGGTCACAAAATGATTTCTTTGTAAATTTTCAGGTGCCAATATCTCCAGTTATTAAATATATAGGCAAATGGCTTGAAACCTGCCTGTCATATCTGAATCCCAGTTGTTTCATCATTTTGAAGCTACATCTATAATAATGTGAAAGGATTTACAAAAAGTTTGATTATAAATGTTAAAAGAATACATGAAAAATGAAAATAATACACTGTGAAAATGATAAATAATTCTATATGAGTGAATTCAGATAATATATTGCACCTATGAACCCCCTTATATAACACCAGACTCTAGGAGTTTTAGTTTATTTTATTGAATAAATAATAATTAACTAAGAATAACACTTCATGCAGCACATTCACAACAACATCACAAATGGAGTCACTGCAAGTCACTGCAAGCTAGACTGATCTGTGGAGATTAGTTATAGTGAGAAACTAACCTTTTGCCTTCAACTTCACACACACACACACACACACACACACACACACACACACACACACACACACACACACACACACACACACACACACACACACACACACGCTCTTCAGAAGCAGGGCATTTGGGTATTTGTATTCTGCTGTTCCTTCTCGCTCACTCTCTCTCGGTTTATCACACTTTTCTAATTTCGCTGTTTCTTTCTCTCACACCAGCCTCCTTGTCTCTTTCTGTCCTCAGTGCCAAACACATGAGCTGCTATGATGATTGGCAGCAGGACTGATCTGAAGTGATCTCTGCACTGCAGGAATGATCTGAAGTGATCTCTGCACTGCAGGACTGATCTGAAGTGATCTCTCCACTGCAGGACTGATCTGAAGTGATATCTGCACTGCAGGACTGATATGAAGTGATCTCTCCACTGCAGTACTGATCTGAAGTGATCTCTCCACTGCAGGACTGATCTGAAGTGATCTCTGCACTGCAGGACTGATCTGAAGTGATCTCTCCACTGCAGGACTGATCTGAAGTGATCTCTTTACTGCAGGACTGATCTGATGTGATCTCTCCACTGCAGGACTGATCTGAAGTGATCTCTTCACTGCAGGACTGATCTGAAGTGATCTCTCCACTGCAGGACTGATCTGAAGTGATCTCTCCACTGCAGGATTCACATTCTGCTGTCTCCTGCTCTACATTTCAGAGCACATTTGGCAAGACTGCCTGTCTGCCGACATTATGGCGAGGCGTCTTTTCACAACATGAAGGCAACATCTTTACAGCATCATATCCCAGAAACACCACAGCACAAAGGTCATTGCGAAATGGTAGAACAATTGTTTCTTGGCAAATTCCAGATGATCTTTACACAACAGTGGGTTTGAGAAACTGGACCAAGAGTGTGCAGAGTGAATAGGAATAAATGCATCAGGCTCACACCCAAGCATGCTTGTTCAGGAAGGTGTTTAGCACCTGGAAAATGTGGGTTGCTGATGTCAAATTGGTAAAAGAACCCACAGTTGTCATTGATGTCTGAATATTTGAGCATGGGTTAACTAACATAGGTCTATTGTCTCAATAGGCAAGACAGACAAAACACATGAATGAACAAATAAAACCGATCCTGGAGCAAACTGTAGCAAATGAAAGAAAAAATCTGTTTGAAAAATGTTTAACTGTACACTGCATAAATCTTCTGTAAGTGCCTGTGGTGGGAGATCCTCACTGTGCTCTGTGCAGTCACTCTCAGGCCTCTGCAGGGTGTTATGGTAAATCTGACTTTTCTTGCATAAGAGTGGATGCCCTTGATGTTATTTAATAAATGTCAGTAAAGCCAGTACAATTTTGCCTCAGGCAGTGTACAACCTTACATGCACAGAGGTCAATGGTGCCTATAAAAATGCACACAGATCCCAGACACCAGCTCATAAAAGCTTTTCATTCATGAGTTCCACTAATTTACTGCCTCCTCCAGCATTTATGTGGGACTCCGTGCTGGGTTCACTGTGCAGTTTCATCCTGTTCCAATTTAACCTCCTAAGACCGTGGAGGGGCACCTGTTCTTTTGGTGAAGCTCTGGGCCAAATTAAATTAATTAGACCTTAATTAGCCCTTAACAACCCCAGCCAGGACACCACTTCCTGCCATCAGTGTACCGTCTTCTCACCAGGAGGGATTGTGGGAACAAAAAGGTTTCTCCAGGAGACATCAGCATGTCACATGTACACTAAAACATGCAGTCACTAAGATTTTACAGAGGGAGAAAGAGACGGATGGAAGGAGAATGAAGAAACAGATTGAGTAAGGAGACAGAGAGAAAGAGAGGGAGAGTGTATTGAAGACAGGAGTCCCAGGATCTCAGGTACAGGGGTGTGTCTTGAAGCATCTCCTTATTTTCACCATTCCTGCTTTGGGAATAGTTCCCTGCCAGGACAACACTGCAACCTCATTTTCCACACTCCTATATATTGCTGCATCCTTTCTTGTCATTCCTGGCGAACACACACTGTCTCTTCTCCCTCCTCATACACAACATTTTGTCTAGTGTAGGTCACCGGATCCTTGGCATAGTTCCACTTCTTGGAGAAATGGAAAGTGTTCATGGGGAATCTCCACACAGACGCCTCCTACTTTACTGTCTGTCTTCACACACCTTCTTCTTACTGTCCAGTTCACCACTTCTGTTTTTCGCCCTTCTGTCTATTTCAATTCCTTGTTTTATTGTTTATCCTCTCTGTCCTTTTGAACTGTGCAGGTTCTGAATAGGTCCTGGTGTACACACGCAAAGTTTCTGTGTCACATACAGTACATAGACATACAACCAGATAGGATCTGTTACATTCTAAGTCTCACACACTCTAGATGAGACAAAAACACTCTGGATGAGACAAACACTGGATGAGTCACACACTCTGGTTGAGTCACACACACACTCTAGATGAGACATACACACTCTAGATGAGACAAAAGACACTCTGGATCAGTCACACACTCTGGATGAGACAAACACACTTTAGATGAGTCACACAATCTGGATGAGATACACAATCTACATGAGACAGATACACTCTAGATAAGTCACACACACTCTGGATGAGACAAATACACTCTGGATGAGTCACACACACTCTGGACGAGACAAATACACTCTGGATCAGTCACACACTCTGGATGAAACAAATACACTCTGGATCGGTCACACACACTCTGGATGAAACAAATACACTCTGGATCAGTCACACACTCTGGATGAAACAAATACACTCTGGATCAGTCACACACACTCTGGATGAAACAAATACACTCTGGATCAGTCACAGACACTCTGGATGAGACAAATACACTCTGGATCAGTCACACACACTCTGGATGAAACAAATACACTCTGGATCAGTCACACACACTCTGGATGAAACAAATACACTCTGGATCAGTCACAGACACTCTGGATGAGACAAATACACTCTGGATCAGTCACACACACTCTGGATGAGACAAATACACTCTGGATGAGTCACACACACTCTGGATGAGAGAAACACACTCTGGATGAGTCACACACACTCTGGATGAGACAAACACATACACACATATTAAGCTCCAACTTCTTTCACCTCTCTGATTACATCGCAGAAAGTTCCAGCTGATTGAACAGCTATGTCAGTGGCACTGCTGATTAATCTATTGTGGCTGTCAGTGCCGCCTGCAATCATCTCATTTCATTAGTGCCCCCCACCCCAGTAGCTTCCCAAATTACCCCAGCTCAAGCAGCTAGACTCTTGAGAATTTTAAATTAACGGGAAAAATGCCACCATCGGTATTGCATCTGGTGCATCTTTGTCGTGTTCTATGCAAGCTTTGAGTTTTGCTGAAGATATGGGCTTTGGGACACACCTATACACAACCACTGAGACAGAAGCACCCTCCACAATTAGAACATCATATGTCCTCATTAACCTGTGTGCTATTATTTCAAATGTTCGACCAATCAGACACGTTGCATCCATCACAGAGCAATCAATGCAAGCAAAAGATTAATACCCCCCCATCACCACCCCCCCCACACACACCAAATGCTGCTGTTGGAGGTTTAAATGCTCAGTAGTGTAGGAGTACATGTAGTACAGTAGAGGAACCCTGAGAAGGAGGGAATCCCAGATGTCAGACACACGCATGCAGATGTGCAACTTTCCACCATAGTAACTTAATTCTACACTCGGTTGTAGAAGCTGAGCTGAGTTCAACTTTCATTTCAGTACACTGCCCATAAACTTAATTTTCCCTTTAAAAATTACAATGGTCTATACCATTATAAAAACAGTTCTGTAATAATTACTAAATGAATAAGTGTTT